>NW_026000051.1:9365205-9401996 GCF_001458135.2 Marmota marmota marmota
GGACAGAAGAGTGAGTCTAATAACCCCACCCCCACTTTCTCTCTTCCTCCCCAGGCTCCAGGGGATCTGCAGGGTGGGGTGAAATCTGCATGCCTCAGGCGTTAACCATAGCAAGGCACACACCAGTCCAGTAGGTTGGCATCGGGTCCTAGAGCCAAGCCTCCACCAAGGAACAGAAATAGACCCTCACCCTTCGGCCCCAAACCACCCTCATCAAAGACCTGGGGACCTGCCACCAGGGAGGTCATTTCCTGAGCCCCCTCCCTCCTTCCTGGAGAGCCATGTACAGACCTGGGTGGAGGTAATGTAGACTTCTCCACTGACCTGGGTCTGAGCACGCGAGGTCTGGGAGCCAGATCAGACTTCCGAGGATGGCTGGATCTCCACAGAACAGTCCCTCCAGCCCAGCTCAGGATCTTGCCAAGGTTGTCACTGAGGAGTCCGGGACCACAGAGGCCCATTCCTGAGGGCTGTGCAGGCCCAGGTAGCTCTCACCGCCAGAATATGGGGCCTTGTAGCCAGGGCACTCATCTAAGAAGTGAGCCCAGGAAGGCTTCTTACCACAAATCACAGCCAAATCTGTGTCCTCCACGCTAAAATTTCAAAAATGACTTTAAAAAAACAGTGGTGACAACATCTACAGATTTCCGGTTCTCCAGAGAACAAGTGGAAAATTACAGTCTTCCATACAGGTAACCACAAGGCACAACCTCCACGTCAAAGAAGTACAGAAGGACTCTCCAAAGCAAATAATTGCTTCTAGCCACAGGCAGATCTTTCCAAGACCTTGAGCAGGGAGCAGGCCTAGCACAGAGCTCCACCAGGAAGCTAAGGGAGCTGAGCCCAGAGGTCCCTTCCAGGCACCACCCCAGAGGGCTGGCTCCACCCAGTGTCAGATCCTGCCCCCTGGAGTCACGTTTTGGTCTTTTGTACAAGCCATTTCCTCAGCTGGCTGGAAGCAAAGCTGCTTTCTTCTCATTCTGGTCTAAAATCAAAGTCCAGTGCTGGGAGTACCCCCCTTACTAACGAGCAACTCCCACTCTCACCCCCATTATCATTCTGCTTCATTTTCTACATAGCACTGATGTGAGGTCATTTTGTTTGTTTCTCCTCTTTTCCCCATCAGGAGAACCTTACTGGCTCACCCCCGCGAGGCCCAGCACACTTTGAACCAAGGCCTCGTACAAAGTCGGCAGATGTAGGGGAAGAATGAACAGGATCTTCCTAGTTGGTCTGAACTGTGTTAGAACAAGTTTGGGGGTGAGCCAAGGTAGTAGGCTCGTCCCCCTGGGCCCCTGCCCAGCAGCTCACAGAGCATTCCAGACTTCCATGGAGCGGTGCCACGCCCCAACTCTCTCCAGGCCGGAAGCAACTAGCCCCGCCCCAACCCTAGCAGCCCCAGCAGCCCTTCCCTTTCCAGGCCAGGCAATGGGTGACATTCAGCCTCCAGCTGCCACCAGCTGCAACCGCTTTCTGCTTTCTGCCAGCAACCAGCCACTGCCCTCCAGAGCATACTGAGTGGGAAGAACATTGAGCCAAGAATGGGGCGGGGCATGGGGGGTTGGGGGCGGGGGTGGTCTTGGGTCCCTACCTCCAAGCCAGCCTGAGCCCTAACAGCCGGCTGCAGAGCTCCAGCAAGTACTCTGGTTCATGAAGGAGACAAAGCCCCACTCCTGAAGGGTCAGGCTCAAACCAGCTCAGCCAGAAGACCCACCAGTGCAAAGACCCTTCCTCCCGGGCATTTCCATTCAAACGTTTTTAAAAGCAACACAAAATGTGATCCAGACAGGCTTATCATGGTCACCAGGACAGAAGGACAAAGGGGATAGAAGGATAAAAAGGGACCAGAACTCCTGACAAAGGTCCCCTAGCTGGAAGCAGCACAATGGGTCATGGCAGTCCTAGATTCAAGTTCCTTTCCAGGGCTGTTTTCTCTTCTGCCGAAAGCTTATGGCTGGGACAGCAGGGCAGAAGGTGATGGTTATGGGCACAGAGGGAGGAGGTAACCTGATGAGCTGCACAAGCTCAGGAATGTGCCTACATGCCTAGGGGCAGACAGACACCTAGGACCAAATGTCATCCCACCCACTGGCCATTCTGGAGATTCACCCCCAATCCCACCATGCACAGCTCTCACAGCAACACATTCCTCTGGGAAGGGCGCACCCAGCCAAGGAGATATTTTCCCACAGGGTCACTCTTTCCCATCCCACTAGAGAAGTCAAAGCTCTAGGTTTGCATTTACTGAGTCTCTACCACCTACACGATCAAACCTCCTTCTCATACGGCCACCATGGAGCGGGATGGAACACAACGACTCTAACTGAGGCCAGGGACTGGAGGCTTCTGCTAGAGTGCTGCTCATGGCAGATGATGCCAGGAGCTTACGGAATCTGGGCCTTTGATGGAAACATCTGGCTGTGGGAGGAGGGCCCCCACCTGGCCTTTTCTAGCCATTGAGCTATCACAGGTCCTAGCTCACCATTGCTGAGCTCTCACGAGGCACCAGACTATGTCAAGCACCTACTGTGTGCAGAGAAGCAGGATCCTAGCTGGGGAGGGGCTGATGAAGAGGTCTTACAGTGTGGCCCCAGCAGCAAACCCCAACCTGGAAGGTCCCAGATTTATTCCATCCCCAGCTGGACCCCAGGCTCCCAGCTCATCAGTGATCCTGATCCCAAGTGGCCCAACACCATCCCATCTGTTCACATCTGCATCTTCCCATTCTCCAAAGCCCAGAGGGCACCTCCACCCCCATCCCTGCTCCCCTTAGGACCTGCTGGCCACATGGGCAGAGGTGCAATCACAGTGGTTGCCTGCCTTTTGAGGCAAGGCTGACCTCCCAGCTTTCGTCTCAGCTTACCCAGTGTTCTAATAGCATTTCCTATCAGGAGAGAGGTGAGGATGTAGTCACTGAGAGGGGCTAGAGAAGCCCCCTTGGCTCCAGAGCAATAGAGACACAGGAAAGGAGGAAGCAGGACCTTTGTAACAAGCCTCCTCCAGGGTTCAGGCTTCAAGTCAGGCTTCTCTAATTGATTCCATGATCATGGCAACAAACAGGCATGTCAGACTCTGTGGCCACCTTACACATGAAGTGAAGTCCAGAGACGCTAAGTCACTTGTACAAGTGACCCAACTACATGTGAAAGTAGATGTGCCTCACTCCAGACAACTGTTTGTACCTAGGCCTGTCCCTCTTATCTCCCTTCCCAATTCAAACACTCCTTCCTCCTGGAAGCCTTCCTACATTTCCTCCAGGTAGGAAGTTGACCCACATAGTTCTAATATCTTGTTATAACAGAACAGGACCCTATGACAGTACCTGTTGCCCTGCATGACCGCTGTCACTGGAGGGGGTCACAAGCTAACAAGAAACAGCAGTCTGAAGACAGCTATCCCAAAGTGCGATTTCACACACACCAGCTGTCTGACCTTGAGTGAGTTACTTCTTCCATTCCCTCCTGGCCCCAGATGGAGGTCTGCACAACCTCTCACAAGCTAGTATGAGATACATAGTTATCATCCTTGGCTACCCACAATGGGGGAATCTCAGAGATTGTCCTGTCCAGTCACTCCTATGTATAGCACCTGCCATGACCCTGGCCATCCACAAACAGGCCCAGAGCCTGTGGGCTTCCCTGAGCAGTAAGTCCTGCATACCGCAGCACACTCCACCTTTGTTCCACTGCCAGCCAACCACAGGCCTTCTTTCTGTCCTACCCTTCCCCAGGCACCCGCTGTGCTTTCTCATGGCCTTACCTACCTTACTTCCTCTGGGCTCACCTCCTACCTCTATTTCTAATTTTCATTCACCTTTGAAGGCCCAGTTCAACCACTCCCATCTAGAGGAACCCTTCCCCAATGTCCTCAGGCACAGGGATGTGCCCAGTCTCTCCGTCTTCCTTCCCAAGCTCCCGGCCTGGGTACTGCTGCCTGCTCTTTAGAGTCCTTCTTGGGGTCTACTCATCTATAGTTCCTCAGGGCCTGAGGCACGAGAGAAGCACATACCCTGCACAGCGGTCTCCTCCTACAAGAGAAGCTAAGTCTTAGCTTCTTTCAGATCTGAAGATGTCCTTATCAATTGGACAAGGCCCTCTGGGGGACTCTAGAACTTCCCACCATGGGCTTCCCTTTCCAGGGGTAACAAAATAATAAGCCCCCAAATTGTCAAAGGACACTTCCAGGTGATCCTTATACGTCCCGGGGGGTTGGGGGGGAGATGAGCTCCCACCCCAGGAAGGGGAGACCTTCCTTGTGACATTGACTCTCTTCTTTCCAGAGGCTGCAGAGCAAAGCAGGGTTAAGACTGGAGAGGGACCTTGCAAAGGAGTCGGCCCAAGGTCTGCTATTCAAAAACAGGGCTTCTGAAGTGACCCCTGCCACACTTAACTGAAGGAAATAAGCTTGGTATTAGACTGAGGGCCAACAATGGGAAGTAGTTTCACTGCACCCCCAGCTGTGAATTTATGTGAGCACATCCAAGTGTGTTTGGCTTTATCATCACAAACAACAAACATGTCCTAGCACCTGCTCTGCCAGGCCCAGTGTGAAGTATTTTACATACATTATCTCCTTTAATCCTCCCAGAGCCATAAGCTTGGTTATCCATACTGCATCTGACTAAAACTGCAGCTGACACACAGACAGGGTGGGAAAGCTGCCCAAGGTCACACAGAGCTATTTACTGGTGGGGGAGCTGTGAACCAGGAACCCCAATGATCTGACTCCAGGCTGCTTTTCTGGTCCAAGAGGACAGTGCTTCTCACCATTCCAGAGCTCGAGCTGCCTGCTCCCCTTGTTGAGAGCTGTGTGGGTGATTAAGGTACATCATTAGCCTATAGCCCCCGACTTCCTTCTTTCCACCTGCTCTGACCCCCCACCCACTGCAAAGCCAGCCAGCCTCCACCCTCTGACCACCTGTACCCACTACCAGCCTAGCTGCACCTGCCATCGGCCAGGTCCCCAGCCAGTGTCTTGTGGTAATGACTTCAGCGGCAGAGAAGGCCGAGGCCTTTTCCCCAAGCAACACTGACACTTGTTGGCTCCCAACATGTAATGTTTCCTTCAAACCATTCAGGGGAGTTAATTCCCACCCATGTGCCACCTTCTCTGAAAAATACACAACAAATTTACTTAAACAAGCAATGAAACATGGACTCTTCCTTGGTTGTAGCAGAGCCAAGTGCTGGACAACACCCAAAATGTCGTTGTCCCACCACTGAACAATCGGAGAGAACAATGAGGGCAGAGCAGCCCATTCCTGGGGGAAGGCCCAGACCTCTGCAGCAAGAAGATGGAGGAGATTGGCGGGGGGCGGGTGGCGTGGATAGGCCACCACTCAGTCCCTGCTGCTGCATACAGCCAGATAGCAATTCTGCAATAAGGGGTTGGTATTTACAACCCTTTCCTGGACTCCCCAATCTCCAACCCCTTAGACAGTCTTACTTCAGGAAGGTGGAGAGATGGCCTGTGGATATGGTTTCCTCCCTGTGTTTCCCGAGTCTATTCCACACAGGCATCTTGCCCAGTGTGGCCAAGATGGATACTACTGACTTCTTTGCCATGACTTGTGTCAAAAGAGGGGATCATGACCCCCACTCTGCAGATGAGAAAACAGGCCCACCAAGGGCAAACATCCAGACCAAGGCCTCATGGTTAGAATGGGAGAGATACAAGGATCCAAACAGGCACACCAGATGCGTGGTCTCTGCTCTTACCAAGTGAGTAGTTTAGTGGAGAGAGGAAGGCACACCAACGTTAGAGCCAAGAAACACTGCATACCACCAGTTGTGGGCCCAGAAGACCGGTTGGTTCCATGTCCAGTGCAGGGTCTGGCCCAATAGGAGGCCTATGACAACTGTGGGAACAATACTTCCAGTTTGGTCTCAGGGAACTGGGAAAGATCTCATGGAGGGATGGGTGTTGCACATCCTTCATCTGCGACCACATATGTCTATCCTCCACCAAGCTCTTGCCTAGCACACAATACACTTCTTGCTGCCAGAGGGTTAGCCCTGGGCTGGCACTGGCAACCTGCATACTGTTTATAGCAAGGCAGCCCAGTCCCGTGAGGGGTCTCAAGCTATGCCTCACTGACAGATGTGACATGGGTCCTGCCAGAGCTGTTGAGTTCTTTGCTCTAAGTCACACAGCTAGTAGGGCTCTGGTGTGTCTGACTCCAGGGTCTGCATCTCCACCTTACCTCTGAGCTTTAGTTTCCTCGTCTGCAGAAATTGCTGCTGGAAGTATCTACCCTTCAGAGACTGGTGTTCAATTGGTGTTGGATATTAAATGCCTGAAATCTGAAGCCTGGGTCCTGGAGTTAGTGACCACATGATTCCAGAGCCCAATGACTCTAACACAGAGGCCATCTCCTGGAGCCGGTGGGGAGAACAGGGGAGGGTAACAGGTTTCACTCACTACTCCTCTTTTCCTGAGTCAGGCTTGCTAAAAGTAACCACCAATATGGAGTTATAATTGGTAAGCTTGGAAGCACAGAGCCCAGCAAAAGACCCGGTGGGTGGTAGTGTTACAGGAGAAACAGCTGAGCACAGCAAATATAGCCGTTGACCCAATTCAGTTCCGTTCTGTCTTCAAGAAAATAATTGAGTTTAAATGAATAGGTTTCCCATGTCCCCTCCAGCCTGGGGAGGGGTAGAAAGGGAAAGGGGGAAACAGGAACTGTTACCCAAGCTCACTGTTAGTTATTTTTGAGTCATGAGGCCTATGAAAGGTTACTTTCTTTCCTTGGTGACCAGAGGTGGGTCTCACCCCACCTCACCGTGTGGTTAGAAGGCAGTGAGGTGGGGTGAAACCCACACAGGATGCTGAGGATGGAGGTTTAAGTCCTGATCTCACCAGCAGCTTTACAGAGTGGCCCAGTCAGTCCCCTCTAGGCCCTAGGCTCCTTATCTGTAGAATGGGATACTACAACCCCCCAACACCACAGCCCAGGGGCATGGGCAGGAGCTGAGCTTCAAAGGTGCTCCAGGGAGGAGAGGAGTCTGGGGTGAACTGCAGAGCCTACAGGAATACAGCCCCTAGGCTGCTGAATTTGTTTTCTCAAGAGAATCCTGAAATTCACATCTTTAGGCAAATGTTTAAAGTGAATGCTTTAGGGATGTTTAAGTGTCAGAAACCAATTTAAAACAAACAACAAAAACTTTCTACCTCATCAAACCAAATGAAACCTGTCTGTGGGCTATACACAAGACAAGGTGGGCAACCTCAGATTTAATGACAGCATATGCAAATTAATTTACTATACGTTAGCGTCCTGTTTACCACCTATGTTATTCTTTAGCGGAGAAGCCAGGCCCATCCCTGTGTAGGAGAGGTCGCCTCTCCCTCCCTCAAGGTAGCCTTCTCCAAGACCTTAGGGGAGAATATACAGCTGGACTGCCACCACGCCCATCCTAACTACAGGAAGGAAGGGATATGCCCAGCCCATTTTGCTCTAGAAATTAGGGAGCTTGGGCTCCCCTCCGGACAAATCCCTAACTCCCTCCTAGGGTCTTATCTTCCTCCTCTGAGAGGACCAAATGAGAAGCAAGCTTAGAGACAAAAGATGAAAACATGTGTCAAGTGTTCCCAGAGAAGCAGTGTGCAGAGCAGAAAGAGCCTATGAATTGACACTTCCTGGTGGGCTCTTGGCTGTGTGAGCACAAGAGGTTACCTAACCTCTCTGTACTTGAGTTTCATGCTCTGAAACACAGGAGATAAGAATCTCTGGGACACAGAGCTGTTTTGAGGATTTTTTAAATGAAATGACAACTGCCAAGTGCCTGGTGGGATGCCTGGCACATAGCAAGGGATCAAAACCTGAAAGGCATTATTATTATTGTTGTTATTATCTTCAGTGAAAAGCATGCCAGAGAATTCTGAGAGGATGATTACAATAAAGTAGCACAACCAGGCAAACTTGTTAACAGACAGGCCACCTATAATTAGCATAATCATTACGTATGCAAATAGTGCAGCTCAGATGCTAGAGAAGGCTGTTCTTTGAAGTATGTTGAAATAACCCCTTCCCCTCACTGCTGGCCTCCCCAAATCTTGTTTACATTATTAATTTCATTAGCAAGCATTTTCTTCATAAAGCAGGACAGAATTCTACACTGGGACACATTTGAGTCAAAGATATTTTAAATCATTTCAGCGGCTGCCCACCCTGTCTGGAGTTGTTTGAGGAGGTTCTGGGCTCCTTTGGCCAGCTCCTTTGGTCTGGGGCTGCCAGTTACTGCCACCAACCACTCTCCAGGTAGCTAGTGCAGGAAACCTCCACCAAGCAGCTCCCCTCTGATTCAAGGAGCTCTGTGGGCAGGGAAGAGTGGGGGCAGGGGGGATGTTCCTGGCACATAACAGGCCCTGCATTTGAGAAGAGGATCTTAACAGCATTAATATGGCCAGCAGTGGCAGGCACATCACAATGCCCACGCTATATCTGAGAAAACCCAGTCTCAAAGAGACTTTAGGAAGTCATTTCCAAAGTCACAAAACTATTAAGCTTCAGAACTGGATTTACACTTGGGACAGTCTTCCAAAGTCAGCTCTTCTGGTCTAACCTGACATGGGCACAATGGAAATCAATCCAAACCTGAACACAGGGCCTGTGCGAACTGAAAAGCATCAGAGACTGACCTGGGTTTGGAGTGAAAGAAGCTGAGGTTCGGGGAGGCCTATACTCTGCCCAAGGTCCCACATCAGGAATGGGCAGGGAGGGGCCCTAGAAGCCAGGGCCTCACACCTCAGGACTCTGCTTTTGTTTTCAAATATTTTAAAACAATTCAACAGCCAGGCCTGGTGATGCACATCATCTGTTATCCCAGTGACTCAGGTGGCTGAGGCAGGAGGATTAAAATTTGAGGCAAGCCTGGGCAACTTATAAGACACTGTGTCAAACAATAAAAAAGGGGTGGGGATGTAACTCAGTATAGAGAGCCCCTAGGTTCAATCCCCAGTGGAGGGGCTGGGGATAGGGGGAGGGGGTCAATAACCTTCCTCCATGTTGATGGCTGGATCAGTCCCTTCACAGTCACTGGATCCTTGCATCCAGCAGAGACCCAGGCAGGCAGAAAATGCTCAAGAAACGTTTGCTGAACTCAACTGTTTTCTTACCAAAATAGACAATGCTGAACAGCTGAGTAGGGGGGAAAAAATGCAGGAAAAGACAGTAGGGCTCAGGGACAAGGGGGAGTGCAGAAAGTGGAGAGCCCAGGCACCCCTAGCTTGAGAAGGGTCTTTCAAAGCATTTCTTTATTGGAGGGCTGCCCAAGAGGCAGGCAGGCAGCGGATTCTTTACTGTGAAGGAAAAGGAAACAGAAATGCTAACGCACACGTCCTCGCCTGCTCCCTACAGGCTCGGAACCTTCATTCCTTCTCTCACCCTGCCTCAGCCCCCACTTTGAGGCTCTCGGAAATGAGTGACTCACCCAGGGTAGTTAAGTGGAGGAGACTAGAACCCAGTCTTTGCTTCTCCAAATACCAGCACCCTTGCTCCCACCCCTTCACCACAGCCATCCACAGAGAACACCCTAAGCACAGGCATTCTATCAAGTACCCCTTTTAAAAAGACATCCTCACAAATATGCTAGGCAGTGGATGCATTTATTGTGGCCATTTTATAGGGATGGAAACTGAAAGTCAGACTGGGTAGGCGACCTGCCCAAGGCCGACACTGGGACACAGTGCAGCTGGGATTCAATGCAGGAATCAACACCCCTGTGAGCAGCTCTGTTCCAGCTGAGGCCCAGGCAATCCCCCAACAGGAACTAGGTGGGGGTAATGATTGCCCCCCACCATGGCACTGTATCTCTGCCATCTCTCTAATTCCAGGCAAAATTCTAAATAAACCTCGAGAAGGGGATGTACCTTCTTGGGACTGAGCCACCCTGGCCTCCTACAGCTTCCCAAATCCTCCTTTTTTTTTTTTTTTTTTTTTGAGACAGTCTAAGTTGCCGAGGCTGGCCTTGAACTTGTGATCCTCCTACCTTAGTCTCCTGAGGAGCTGGGATTATAGGCTGGTACCACCAAACCCAGTCTGGCAAAATATTTTTAGTTCACCCTAAATCTTCACCACCTCCTATCCCCAAGACCACCAGTATTTCAGGTATGGAGAACAGAGCTCCTGGCAACTGTCTGGGCTCAACTAGCACTGGCATCCATCCCTAAAAGTGCAATACAAGAGAGGGGGTCAGGAAGAAGTGGCCCTTCCCCTCAAAGATAAGGAGAACCCAGGGCTGGGCCCTCAATTACAAGCTTCCTCCTCCTCCTTGCAGACAGTCTCCCAAAGTAGCTTCGCACATAGCTAAGGAGCTGCTTCTAAACCACTACCTGCCCTAGCCCATCTCCTCTTCAAGCCCTTCATGACTACTTTCAGAATCAAGCCCCTTCCCTCCTCCTTCCACTACCCTACACTCTGTGTGCCACTCCCCAGGCCAACAACCACTGCTGCCAGTGACACAGGAGCACCTGTCCGCTGCCCAGCCATCCCTCCTCTCCCCCAGAAACCTTCCACGAGCTTCTTCACCTCACTCCATGGCCCAGCCACAAACTCACAGGAACTTTCCTTAAACCCTCTTCCTTCTTTGTCTACTCACAGACCTTCTAATGTGGGGTCTATGAACCCACGTCTCTCCAGCCAGCAACAGCTCTTGAGGGCACAGACTGAGTGACTGTCCACTGCCCCCAGAAGAGTGTGCACAGCAGACATGCAGCAAACACTGGCTGCACTTGCTGCACCAGACTCACAGGGTCAATAAGGCCATATCTAAGGGTGCCTGCTAGAAGAGGAGGGGTAGACCTGACAGTAAGTCCCAGAGCCAGGTCAGGCTAAGGCCATCAACTGGCTCACCCAACTCAGCTCATTAAGGGAATATGGACTGTGCCAGGCCCAATCTTTCCATGAATGCTTGACAATGGCTGGGTCGAGAATCACAGGAGATGAAGTCATTGCTCCCAGAAATAGGCTGATTAAGAATACGTGACCACAAGGCCAACAGCAAGGCTGGACACACTCGCGCTCACTCACCATGTGTTCCTCCACCCTGGGAAGCAGCACCAGGCCTGAGCTCCTCTGGGAAAGAGAAATGGTGCCAGGAACCAGAGCCACCTCTAGGAACCTGGAGGCAGGCGACACAGCTGGTCTCTGGGAGTGGCTGGTACCCAGGGGTGCTCTCAGGAACCATTTTGCAGAAGATTCCAGTTCTGACCCTGCCTGAAGTCCCTAACCTGTCCCAGTTCACCTAGACCCTCAAAGTTTCTATTCTCACTTCCTCCTTGGCCCCACCCTTCACCTCTGTCCAAGGTGAAACCCCACAAACCTCTCTGTCCCCCTCACATTCCTATCCTTCCAGGAGGTTGACCAGCTGGGGAGGGGGAACAGCTTCTGATGGCTAAGACAGGCCTGTAGCCCAGAAACCAGGCTTAAATCCTACTGTCCCATTGCAGCTGTGTGACTTTGGGCTAGTCTATTCACCTCAGAGATCAGTTTCTTCATCTGTAAAATGTATATAGCAATGTGCCCATCTCATGGAGTAAGAAGTAATGAACTATATTCATTCACCAACCTTGTGTCCAGCCCTATTCTAGGTACTAAAGACACATGAGGGAACAGAACACACAAGTCCTACTCTAAAGAGGCTCCCCAAGCATGGGAGAAGTACACAGATGCATGTGTAATAAGATCAGGTGGACTCTAGCTGAGCCTGGTGGAGCATAGCAAGAGGACTGCAAGTTCAAGGCCAGCCTGGGCAATCTGGTGAGATCCTGTTTCAAAATAAAACTAGAAAGGGGTGGGGATGCTGGGCATGGTCATGTACACCTGGAATCCCAGTAGCAATGGAGGCTGAAGCAGGAAGATTGTGAGTTCAAAGCCAGCCTCAGGAACTGAGTGAGGCCCTAAGCAACTCAGCAAGACCCTGTCTCTAAAAAAAATATAAGAAGGGTCTGGGGATGTGGCTCAGTGGTCAAGTGACTCTGGGCTCAATCCCTAATATCCACCCCCACAAAATAAAGGTGGGGGGCTGGGGATTTAGCTCAGTGATAGAGGGGAAGAACACTCCTGGGTTCAACCCCAGTACCACAATTTAAAAAAAAAAAGATTAAGTGAACTCAGTGTTCCATCCAGGCTTGAGGTAGGAAGGAAGCTGTCTGGCAGGGAGGTCGGGATTAACACAGGAGTAAAGTGAACAAGCAAGTCCCAGAGACATTTCGGCAGAATATTCCTGGAAGAGGAAACTACAAGGACAAAGATGAGGATGGAACACTGGAGGGGCAGGAGAAAGGAATAAGTGTGGGAAGTGGACACAGGGAGGCAACTGCTGCCCACACAGGGTCCCCAGGATGGCAACTGGAATAGAGCTGGAATTGGTGAACACCCTCCCCCGGGAGGGGGGCTTAATTTTTAAAGACTGTTGGAGCCCTGGGAGAATGGATTGGAAGGGGACCAAGAGTAGAAGAGGAAAAAACCAGTGCAGGAGCCAGGTGGGAGAGGATAGTGGTGATGAGGCAGTGTAGGTGGGGCACATGAGCAGTGCCTGGCACAACGCAAACCTCCATTAACCTTCCTTCTTATTGTCCCTGTTGCTATCCATATCCTCATCACCCTGGCCCGGGCCTAGCTCCCCTAGTCCACAAGCTAAGACTTGTGAGCAGGCCCTGGAAAGAGCCCTGGGAGCACACCATGTTCTTTACCCATTTTACAGATGACAAAGCATGTGGCCCAAGGTCACTTCCAGCAGTGACAGGCAGGATCAGTGCCCAGGCAGGGTCACAGTGCCCTGGGCCAGCCCTCCACCCAGATGGAGCTATCAGGAGACAGGTCATCCTTCTGCCATCCAGGGCCTGATCCTCCACCAGCTGGGTCTTAATTCATTCAGGGCCAGGGAACAAACAGCATGGAGTGTCTGACCCTCACAGGCTTCTGAGTTCTTTCCCAAGCAGTTTCCCTCCTGCTGAGGGAGGGGCTGCCAGCCCCATAGGGTAAAGCCAGGGCTGGGAAAGCTTTGGTGAACCTTGGCTTATGACCCTCTTCCCAGAGGCTGCCTCCCAGCCCCCGAAATACTCCCATAGGGCCAGGCTCCACAGTCTGACACAGCTTGCCTTCTGAGCACAGAAAGGAACCCAGTGAGCCCCAGGCAGAGGCCAGTCTCACCAGGGTGGCAGGCACCTCTCCCACCCAGGCTGGAAGCTTCTCCAGAGCAGACAGAGGCCACAGCTGATTCCTGTCCCCCAGGGCTGAGTACAGGTGAGCAAAACCAGAAATAACCCAATCACAAAGGTTCCCTGAGACAGTCCTGTCTGCACTAGAAACCAAAACAGGCGGCCTGCCTGCTCCTCCCTCCCTTTGTGGCCGACTGGGACAACTCCAGGTTTATAGGAAGCTACTAGTAGAAACCATTCCCTCTTCCCTCCCCCAGCACGAACTTGACTTCCTGGAGAGCCTCATGCACCCCACACCTACACAGCTATAGAGCTGAAGGGCAGGAGTGCTGGGAAGGTGGGTGTACAACTATATCCCCCACCTCGGCACCTTCCCTCCCTCTTTCCAGGCCCAGGAGGGAGGGTGGCCTAGGCAATGTGGTCCAAGCACATGGATAGGTTTTTTTTTTTAGAAGCCCAAAGAAAGGTCCCAACCAACAGTCCACAGCGGTTCCGGGTGGTGGGAGATGCTGTGGTGGGAGATGCTATGGCGGCATGGTGTGGAAGTTGTTTCACGTTTTGCTTTATACAGACTGGAACTTGGTACTCTATGCTGTGATTTTAATTATCTTTACATTAAAAGAAGACTTAAAAGTGAAGGTAAGTCAATGAGAGCGCAACAACAAGGAATTTGAAGTATTGGCTACTATCCCTCCTGAGATCCCTGAGCTCCTGAATGCCAAGTGCTTTTTTACTTCTGCCCAGTCTCACTCAGGCTAGTGAACACCTACCACCCTGGGAAACCAGCCTGAGTCAGGGACACTGAGAAGGGCAGTCACTCCAAAGGCCACCCCAGCCCTCTCTGCCTCCCTTTCCTTCTCAGCCACTAAGTCTGTACCCCCTGCTGGCTGGCTGGGTCTCTCCAGCTGCCCCGGGCTTCAGTCACCTCTCTGGCTCTGGCATACAGCAGGGACCCAATGAAAGTTTCCTAGACAAACCTCCAGTACAGTATAGGTGATCATTTAGGAGAAAACTCAAACACAGATTATAGAGGAGGGAGTGGCAGACAGGGTGGAGAACAGGGAAAAAGGGCAAAGTGATGCCTGCAGGCCTGAACAGGAAGCAGCAGCCAGAGCCCAGCAAAAGCTCTCAAGAAGGCAGGACCCCCACCCTGCAGGGGTGAGGCAGGGAGGGGGAGACTGAGAGGTTCCTATGAAGGCTTTCCCACAGCCCCTGAAGGAACTGCCCAACTGGCAGAACAAATGCCAATGGCAGGAGAAGGTCACATACATGCTCTGACACACAGGCTGGAGAGCCCCATTCCATAGCTGTGTGGTCACACCTTTGCTGAAGATCAGGATGTATGTGCCACAGGTGTGGGGTGGAGGTGGGTGGTCGTTGCTGGGGTTTCTCTTAATTACCACCTTTCCTGAGCTATTGCCTGGCCAAACCCTCTTGTTTATATGACAATGTTGGGCAGAAGCACTTGACTAGGAGCAGCGGACACAACTGGCTCTCAGAGCAGTTCCAAATACCAACTTGGACCAGCCCAGCCCTCAGCCAGGTGAGCAAGATAGAGGCCCTACAGGTTCTGATGTACCCCGCTTCCCTGTGCTCCAGGCACCTAGCTGTCCTTAAAGTGCTCCCTGGGATTCCATCACCACAGCTCTGCGTGGGGGCTCCCTCCTCAGGAAGGCCTTGCCTACTCCCCTCTGGTCATGTGGGCTTTATCCAACCTTTAGGATAATGAACTCTAACTCAGGAATAGGGCTGTATTTGGTCAACATTCTTGTTTTGTTTAGCCCACACAGCATTTGACATTTTTTAAGTTTTGAATCAATTGCCAACATTTAAAGATGTGAAATTTTCAAATGTCACAAACACAACTCAAGTTCTGCTTCTCTTGTAAACCCAAAGGCCTGCCACCAGAGGTCCAGTGCCTACAGCCCCCTCCTCAGCAACACACAACCCCTCCAGATTGTCAAGGTAGCTGCCACAGATATGAGGTGCCTCAGCCAGAGGATTCTGTCTCATGGGCATAGGCAATATTCACAACACACCAAACTTCCTCCCAGGGTAGTTACACTAAGGTCTGGCACACAGTAGGGACTTGCTTATGTTTGTGGGATAAAGAATAAATATGCAATACTTCACCGTGCCCAGGATTCCCTGATTGCTACACCACTTCCTTGCAAGACTCCCAGCAGGGGCAGACTTGTGGATCCCCTAACTTCCTGGGTACCCCTCCCACACTTGGGCATTCCTGCAGCAGCACATATAGGATAGTAAGCTGTGGGCTGTGTCCAGATCTCTCGAATCATCATTTGATCTTTGCTTCAAAAGTAAAACCTTTCAATGCCCAGCCAAAGTAAGAGCAGTGAGCCTGGTATCTCTGTGCCTTTTAAAAGAGGTGGTAGGATTCCTGGCCAGCCCAGACAGTGATCCCCAGGACTTTTGTTAAACTGAAAAGGAGAAATTCAGCAGCAAGAACTCACAGAGCCAAGGCCTCCTCCACACTGGCCTGCAGGAAGCCTGCCCCTCTTTGAAGCTGCTAACCAACTCTTCCTTCTTTCTTTCCAGTAAATGAAACCCCACAGGGTTTTCAAGGTCAGAGTCACGTTAGCGGGAAGGGTTCTCTTTGTTCTCCAGCCTGGGACTTACCCCCAACACAGACAATTGTCCCTGACAACCAGGTCCTCACAGTAACAGAGGAAGCCTCAGCTCCTGCTGGGGCAGAGCTGGAGGAGCAGCCAGGTGCTTCCTGTGGCCCCTCAGGAACACTGTTCCCCAGCTTCCCTGGCAGCTTGGGAGCTCCATCTCAGAAAATGATTGGAAGAAAACAGTCATGAGCCCCCAGAGTGCACCCTTAGCCCACACAATGGGCAGGGCTCAGAGGATAGGCTTAGTCCCTCACTGGCTGGCTGAGGATGTGACCTCAAGGCATGCGCTGCCTCTCTCTGAGCTTAAGTTTTCTCATTTGGAAGATGGGAAAATAAATACCTGATCCCAGAGAATAAACCTCCTAAAGGAACCTAAAGGAGCTTTAAGAATCATAGAGTACTATGCCAAAGTTGTGTGGCATAGTGCATGACATGCAGTAGGTGCTCATTCATGGTACCATTCGTAGTACAAACATTTACTGGATACCTGCACCTGCAAAAGGCTGTGTGCTAGGTGCTAGAGGCCAGGAGAGGAGGTCTGGGCCCTGGTCCATGCCCTTCAATGAGGCCAACTGTTATATCATGAAAATATCATGAAAACAACAAGAAGAAAGTACCACAATGCTGTGGGAGCCAGAGAGGGATAGTGGGCATCCCCAGGTGGAGGTGAGAGATGCAGGTCTTTTAAGAACCCCCACCTCTTGGCCTCTGGTCCTCTGGCCACTTCCTAACAGGCCTAGTTAAAGAGCTGCCAGGCTTAGTGAGCAAGCCGGTTCACTGAAGGCATCCATGTGCATGTACATCTGGACATGTGGCCAGGGACCTAGCAATGCCATGGCACCTGCATGGGCTAGACCTGTGCCACGACTTTTATGGACACGTTCTTAGCGGCCCCCACTCCTGGCTGGAAAGTGCACCATTGGGCCCACCCTCAAGGGCAAATGCTGACCTGTCTCAAATTGACTGTGACCAACAGCAGATTTGAGAGTCAAGCTTCTTGCCATTCACATTCTGCTTCTTCCCCTTATGAGCCTGTGATACTTGGGTCCAGTCACCAACCTCTCTGCACCTGCCTTCCTCGGCTCTGAAACAAGCTCCACTCTCAGGCTGTTGTGAATACAAGACAAAGCACCTGGCATAGAGGGAACCTTTCCTTCCACCCAACTTCTACCTCAATCACTAGTACAAGTGCCTGGGCCCAAACTCTACCAGGTTCACCTCTCCACCTACTTTGGCTTCTCCTTACCTGCTGCTCCTACCCTTCTGAACTCCTTCCCCCTCTCCAATGCTCTGAGCCCTTTCTCACCTCCCACAGCTCTCACATCCCAAGAAGGCAGGAAGCTTCTAGTCCTCTGAGCAAGAAGTACTTGTTCATGGGGTCCCCTCTGCCCAAATGTCCTTCTCTTCCTCTTGTAACCTGATGAACTAATCTTCCTTCAAGTCTCCACTATGGTAATTTCTTCTGCAAAGCACCCCCTCCATTCCTGAGAGCTGGCCCAATTCCTGCCTATACCCCCTCCCCAGCAGAGAAGTGCAGAGAAGAGTGGGCCAGAGTGTCCATCTCCTATGTGCCCTCAGAGATCTCACTTCTGGCCTCAGCTTCCCTACCTGTAAGGCAAGGACTCCCATGACGTCTTCTCACGCTAAGGCCCATTTCATGAGCTTGGTTGGCCACAGCTCTCTCTGGCAGGAGAGAGACCACACCCAGGTTCAGGTGGAGAGCTCTTTGGAGGTCTAGGAAGGAGCTAGACTGCGTATTCTACCAGGGTGGGAAGGATAAATGTAGCTCAAGAAACCACACTACCACGCAGGGGAGTGGACCCAATAATGAGGCATGGGAAATGGGGAGCCAAGTGAAGTGATCAAGGTTTGCCTGGGGCTGGGCGGAGTAGGGGTCCTTAGTCAGCTTCAAGCAACAGAGCTAGGATATGAAGGATGGGGTAGGAGCAAGGGAAGAAGAACAAGGAGGTACTTCAGAGGGCACAAGGCAGGGAAATGGAAGGCACGACAGTGGCTGGCCCTCAGGTGCTGCCATGCGCCAGGATTCTAAGCACCTAGCTCCAATTCTCATTTATCCCTCCCAACAACCCTATGAGAAAGGAATTGCTGTTATCCCCATTTTAGTTAAGTGTATGCCCCAAAGTCACAGAGCTGGCAAGTAGTAAAGCTGGATCTGAAGTCAAGCTCTGGCCTGAAGTGTCTGTGAGAGTAAACAGGGGAGACCAGGGCACAGAGGGGTGGTGCAGCAAGGACTCAAGTCTGGAGGCTCCTGAGAGACTTGTTAAGACCTCGAAGTTGGCTATGCTGTCCCTGCAGACCAATCTTGAAAGGAACCCAACCAGCAAGCATCTGCAGATGAAAGCCCCAGAGGACGCGTTGGGTATGCAGAGGACAAGGACCCTGGCCCCTGTGGCTCCTCTCCCCACCTGCCTGAAGCATGTGGGAGCTGCAGCTAAGAGCATGAGAAGCACAGAGCGCTCCGAGGCAGCAGAGAACACAGCCAGTCAGGAGCTGCGCCGTCAGCGGCCACACCACAGGCTGGCGGAGCTGTTGCCAGGGCGGCCAGAGTCTGCCTTCACAGACAGAGTGATTTAGACCCCTGGTTCTCTCTGGGATGCCAGCACAACCATCCAGGGCCCCCTGCCGAGTGCCTGGTCCTTCTAAAACCTCAACACAAAATGCCAGGTCCCCACAAGGGGCCAGCAGCATGAAAGGCCTTTAAGACAGGCTCACCAGACAGGCTGGAAACAGCCTCTTGTCACACAGCCCAAACAGGGACCCTGGCTGGGGCCTTGAGATTCTGGACCAAAAGTTCAGCAACCTGGACTCAATCCTGTGGGATGCCCTCCACCACAGGTGCCCGCCCCTCCACTGGTGAACCTGGGGCATCAGGAAGCCCAGGGACTGAGTGGGGCTGAGAAGGGAAAGGTAGGAGGAAGAAAGCCCCTGACTGGACCCCCACTTGGGACTGGCATCTGGATTAACCTGGTGGGGAGGAGAAGCCACCCTGGAAGAGGCAAGGGAGCTTTAGGCTTGACTGCCAGGGCAGCTGCTGAGGAGTATGTATGTGGTCCAGACCAGACCCAGAAAGGAGAGGGGATTCCACAGTGTGATAATGTGTGTGTCCCTGAAGCCAACAGTAATGTAGTAAGAGCATATTCCAGGACCCCCTAATCAGGAATCCACGTGCCAGGAGTAGCCACAGGAGGCCCATTAAATAATTTCTGTAAAACCTTACACAAAAGGATGAAATGCTTCCTCTCATATTTAGAAATGTGCTTCCACAAGTGCCATGAGTGGCTTCATACTGGCAGCACACAATGGCTTATGTGGGCATCACCATCCTGTCTGTGCCTGCCCTAGGACCTAGGCTAGCTCAGCAGGCCATCTCTTCAGAGAGGACCCAGAGTCCCATCACTTAACAGAAGATCCCAGACTGAGCCAGTGAGGAAGCAAGCTGGCTCTGCCATGAGAACACTGCGGCATCCTGGAAGTGCTTCTCAGAGGGCCTGAGAACAAAGGGAGGGCTGCCCACCCCACCAGTTGTAAGAGCAGGCATGGCAGAGTCTGCACAAGATGCCTTCACTGAAACCTCACCCTAAAAATGGCTGGGGGCAAAGAAGGCCTATTTCCCACCCACAATAAGCTTAAGAGGCTACAGAGATTTACCAAAGAGCAGCTAAGGGGCCACCTTCACTCTGGAGGGAGAGAGTTCAGGGATGACCAGTCCCACACCTGCTGCTGAATGGCTCAAAAATGGTGGGAGTACAAGTTTCCCAGGAGGGCACCAAGGAAGCCACCGCTAAGAACAACCCCTATCTACCTGCAAATAACAGAGCACTCACACAAAGAAGCACAGCAGCCAAGGTGCTCAGCTGGAGTAGAAATTGAAGGATGTAAGACTCTGGAATTCTTTCATGGGCCAGGTAGAAGCCTGTGGGACAAGTCTTGACTTGGCACCTTCCACTTCACATCTGCGTGGGCACAGACTGGCCCAAGTCTATCACCGTGGAGAGATAGGAACTGCCTACTAGGAGACTCAGGGTTGGGTACCCAGAGTCAGAATGAAGACCACAGGGAGATGGACACCATTTGCAGGCTACCACTGGGGCCTCCCTCTGGCAGCACACTGTGCTAGGGAAGTGCTCTGCTCTGGACAGTCCCAGACTTGCCCAGAACCCCACAGGAAATGCCCTACTGTTTATTCAAAGAACTAAGAATTCTTTTGGAAATGGAATCTGAGCAGGACAAAGAACCCTGGTTGAGCTCTTCAACCAACTCACATAAACACTTAGCCTCTAGCCAGAGAGGGCAACAGTTTATATTTGGCAAGGAGCAGGGAACAGCCAATGAGAACTGAGTTTAGGCTGAAACTTGGCTTCTAGCCAGCAGCAACAGCAAAGTATCCTAGGCCAATTCCTTCCTTTTCAGGGTCTCAGGAGCCCACCTAACTCTGCCCTACCAGGATCCCTAGGGACATAGTAAGGTCTGACTCTTGGGGTGGCACTGGTATATCCAGTCCCAAATTTACTATGCAGCCTGATAACCCGAGAAGATCAAAGCTCAGCCCTCCCATCCTCCCCACCCCAACACATCATCCCTCAGAAGCATGAGACCTTCCCAGAGAGAGAATCCAGAGCTACTAGCTGGGAATATCAATATCTGAGTGGGTCCCAGGATCACCTAGGAGACTGTCATGAATACAGATTTCAGGGGCCAACCTAATACCTGAGACTCTGACCCTTTCAGGTGGGACTCTAAAATCTTTTCACCAGCTTCCTATGGCACTGTAATGCTCAGCCATATCCAGACACAAAGGTGAAATGACCTCTGATGCCAACGCTTCCTTCCTAGACCCACAGGAAATGCTTGGCCCCTCCTGATCTGCTGCTGCCATTTCTGAAACTTTGGGGAGTCCACAAGTTCCCAAACATCATTAGCTGACCATGCCTCTGCCCACCTCTGCTAGCAGGAATTAATGACAGAGCATAAATCAACCCACTTGGGTGGGGGCGTTATTTACAGAGTTTTTTCAAAGAGGAGTCATTGGTTGACTTGGCATTTTGATCATGAGAAAGCTACCATTTTGATCATGAGAAAGTCATGCTGCCATTAAGAGGAAATAAGGACCTAATAAGGCAGATCTGGTTTTGTGGGTACAGGGGATAGCCCCTTTCTGGAATCTTTAGGCCCCCATCTCAGAAGATTCTCAGGCAACCACCCTGCAGCCCCCTGCCCTGCAAGAGCAAAGTACTTCCTGCAGGGAAGTAGGTGCCAAGGACAGCTCCCTGAAGCATATGTGCCCTTTGCTTAAGTTACACGGGCCCAGGTTCAAATCCAGGTTCTGCCATTTAAGGTCTACATGACCCTGGGCAAGACCATAACCATCTTCGGTCTTTGGCGTGCTCACTTGTAAAGCAAGTATCTATTTCCTAGGACTGTCTGAGGGGTAAGGCCACACAGGTCCTCTTTTAGCCCTTGGATGCCAGATCCACAAGGTCTACACAAGCTCTTTCACTGCCACCAAGGCTCTTCCCTAAGAGTTCAGCTGTCCATTCTCCTCCTCAGAGAGGCCATCCTCACCACATCAAATCCTCCAAGTCTGGATTCTCAATGCCATCAGAATATATACTTCAATCATAATTGCACATTTACCTGTGGGACGATTTCATTCCAGCCTGTCCCCTCCACGTAGGAGAGGGGTTGGGACTGGCTTTGCTCACCCACATACCACCACCCTAGCCCATGCCTGAGAAGTGAGGGGCTCTAACTGAACAGTATCCCTTGACTCAAGACCAGACCTCCCATCCTGCCCTGGCTTCTCACTTGACCACTAACTCCTAATTCCAGTCTCTATAATAGTCAAATGAATGCCCTGCCCAACAGAGCTCTGTCAGACCTCCTGGCACCTCTGGAGCCTCACAGCCCAAGAGCTGCCTATCCCCTGCTGCCTGGGACTTGGCCTTCAACAGCTCTCCAGATTTCTCATAGTAACACCTTCTCAGAGTTTCAAAAGGAAACCAAAGTCATTTGCCAACTATTTTCTCCCATTAATCTCACAATGCATTTGCTATTTTCCTTCCATAATGACTCATTTAGCAGCAATGGAGTAATTAGGCAGACCAGAGAATATTGATTTTGTAAGTGGGAGAAATGTCAGCACAAACATCATTCCATGCCTGTCTTGGGTCATCACTTAATACATGATGAGGCAGACCCTGGGAGGGCTGGGATGGATTTGGATTTCTGTTGGCTTCAATCTCAAAGAAGCACAAAAGCATGGCATATGCAAATGTGTGATGTGAAGATAATACGATAAAATTCTAGGTGTCATGATCCCTTGTGGGTGGATCCAGGTGGTAGGGACCATGATCATGAGGAGACAGAGAGTCAGAGGTCAGGTGACCTGTCTCAGATCACACAGGAAGTAGGAGAGCCAGGCTCAGACCCAGATCAGCAGAGCAGAATTCTGCTCTTCAGGGAGCCCCAATATGGCTTGCTCTTTAAGGGACCAGGCTGGAAGTGCCATGTGGGCAATGCTGTCCCTTTCATGAAATATGGTATGGAACCTATGGGGAAACCTGAGAAACAGCACTCCTCAGTCTCAGCCTAGCTAAGAACATATCCACCTCAGGCTTGGCCACTCACACTCAGGCCTGGAAAAAGACAAGCCAGCTGGACCCCATGTCCTCCTCCTTTTCCCCTCCCTCCCCATACCACCACCACTTCAGTCCCTACCTAGTTCTTGGGACACTTCAGACATCCCATTTCTGAAAAGAAAAGGGCTGGAGAAGGAAAAGGGTGAGAGAATCAGGAATGGTTTAACAAGCAGGGAAAGTAACAGTTTTATGCCCGTATCAAGGTACAGCTCCAATCCCTGACTGGGAAACTAGTAAACAGGGCTCTTGCTTACATCCTACCCCCAGACACTCCAAGCAGGTGGAAGGAGAACTGTAGAAGCAACAGGTCACCATGGCTCCACCCCAGACAACGTACTGACATTTATCCAGGAATAAATGGTTTCTTGGTGGCCAAGGAGAAAGAGCTGAAAGCCCAGTTGGCCAATATGGGTTTAAATGCCAACTCTATATGCCTCCGGGTGGAACAATTACCCTTCCTGGGCCTTAGTTAACTCATCTGTAAAATGGGATAATCCCTGCCCTGCCATGGTCTTATCTGGTGTGAGGGCCAAGAGGGAAATGATCAACTCCATATAAATGTTGGCCAGACACCAGACATAGCGGCACATGGCTACAATTCCAGTGACTCAGGAGACTGAGGTAGGTGGATCCCAAGTTCAAGGACAGCCTCAGCAACTTAGCAAGACTCCGTCTCAAAATAAAAAATAAAAAGGGCTGGGGATATAGAGTGACCCTGATTCAATCCCCAGTATTGCAAATAATAATAAGTGTTGGCTAAGGCAGCTCAACAAAAGGGAATGTGTCCAAGAGCTGATATGTGCAGCAATGGCAGGGGTTACTCCAGTTGGTAAGAGTTCCCCATCAATGAATCTGTGCAGACAGACTCTGCATGTCAGTATAGGTGGGAATCGGAGCATCCTGAACTCCCTTTTGTGGACATTTCCAAGGAGTTACACATCTAAGAAACTTCCTTCAAGGAGTCATGCATCTAAGAAACTTCCTTCCTTTGGTTCACTGGATGCTGTCCCGATCTTATTTGGACTAGGAAATATCCTCATCCCAAGCACAGATTAACATCTTAAAGAATGTGGTATCCTGTGGAACCCAGTGTGAGAAATACTCCTATGGGAGCTTTGGACAATGAATGAGGGAGGCAGAGAAGAAAACAAGGATATCCAAGTGCATCGCTGTCTCAGAGAAACTACAGCACTTTCCCCAAAGTCAACTAGATGCCAGGGGAAGACCTACTCCTCAACCTCCCTTTCTAGCATGGCCGGAGGCAAGACACCATAAAACAGGATTTGGAAATCTCAACTAGGAATCACTCCCATGCTACCCCTGACCTTAACGAGCCCAGAAACCTGGAAGGATTGGACGGGAAGGACTCCAAGGAAATATACCTCTCCCTTCCCCTGCCTAAAAATTCACCTCACTCCACCCTCAGGTTAAGCAATGTGCCTTCAGACTACCCGAAAAGGGACTAAGTCCCTAAAACAGTAGACCACACTTCAAAGAAAAGTTTGCAGAATCACAGAAAGCAGAGAGAACAGGGAATCCCAATCCATCTGTGTGCTAGAAACCCCCTTTGTTGATCCTGAAGAAGCATGACCATCACCGCCACCTATTAGGACACTGGAGGGCCACTTGAACAAGACACCAGCACCTTTCCCCTCACAACCCAGTGCCCTCTCCTCCCTGGAGGGGGTTGGGGGGTGTCCATGCCTGGAAAGACCAAGGAATCCAGGAACCACTGGCTCCCCTGGAAGAGCTCTGGCAAGCCCATCCATGGCAGACCCATCCATAATGGCAGAGACTTTGCTCCCAGCAAGGACAGAGCTTTATTAATTATTCAGGGAACAGCGCAATTATGCAAATCTGTGGGCAGCCACTGCCTGACTACAGCCTTCTTCAGAGGGAGCCTAGGGGGGATGGGGAGGCCCAGAGTCCAAGCTACTGGAGTTACCCAGCCTGTAAAAGGGCAATAAACCCAGGCCAGTCTCAGCCAGACCACCTCCCCACTAGAGCCAGCTCCACCCTTGCAGGAGAGCTGGTGGCTGCTTTAAGGAATGATTTTGAAGACCCAGGGATGCTGTTTTCAAAAAAACACACACTAGTTGAGCCAGCAGTGCCATCATTCCAGGCTTTCTTCTGTAGGTCCTGAAGGCAAGGAATGATTCCAAAGTTCCCTCTTAAAAAACATGTTTCCAAGGAAAAGGAATACCTCAAATCCAATGTTTACCAAATGATGTTCTGCAGAACATTCCTGCTGCAAGATATTGACAGCTGCTCTGGGATGGGAGACAGGAAACCCAGAACTAAACAAAACTAGCTTCTTTACTGCAGGTCCTCTCAGGGCCTTTAACCTCCTAGAGTAAGAATGCAAAATGTATTTGAAGAGCAACATCAAATCTTACCCCCAGAAACCTCTGAAACTGATTTTGAGAAGATCTGAATAGACTGCTTCCCTAACCTATTGGAACTATGGAATTCCCACACCCCCGGTACCCATTAACATCTGCAAAATTATCATGCTCTGTGGAACTCATTCCCACGGGTGCACAGGACCCAATGAGTGGGAGAGGTAGGGAAGACAGCAAGACCTTCCAAATACAGTCCTGGCTTGGAGGGACTATAAGTCTCATCAAGTTCTCTGTCGGCAGTTAACCCGTGACTCTGAACTTCCTTGGAGTAGGTTCTCACTTCCTTAGAGTAGATTCTCTTCATAAACAGTCATCAACAAAACTATGGACTTCTTGAGCCTAGTGAGTGAACAAGACCATCCCAGGCAGACTGGCTTAGGAACTAGTCAGAATGTCTGGCTAAGACACTGCCACTGCCCCACACCATATCCAAACACCTAGGGGGCATGGCCTGCAGCCAATCAGCAACCCCCTCAAAAATCTGCTGCAACAGTGCCCTGGGTGGGGATTCACCTACCTTCCCCACAGATCCAGAGCAAAGTTGGTCAGAGAGCCCATGCTTGCCATCACCACTCTATCAGCCTTCACACCCTCCTGGGCAAGGGAGGAAGCAGGTGCTATGGAAACCAATTACCCAGCACCATCCCTTCTCCCTCCCGTCCATCTTGCCCAGCATCATAAATCAACAGATCAAATGCAGCCAGTACTCATCAGTTCTGCCAAGAGGAAAGGGTATGTGGAAACCCAGAAGCCAGGGGGAGCCCATGAGAAAGACACTTGAGAATAACTGCAAAGTTGCAAATGGAACAGCCAGTCAATAAGCCTGCCCTTCTGTTCCAGAGTCCCCTTCCACTTGAGGGCCCACCTCTACTGCTACTCCATCACCACCTTAGGGACTTCCACACCATAATAGCCTCTGCAGAGCCCGTGGTGACCCTGGACTCCCCCAAGTCTTCCTGGGAGCTGCCATGTTCTCTGAGAATGAAAACACTCTCCAGAGTGTGAAGACACTGGAGAAACCTGGGTGCAAATCCCATCTCTACCACTCATCTGCTTTCCACTCATGGAAAGTGACTCTTACCTTTCAGAATCTCAATTTGCTCATGTGTAGAACAGGGAGAGAGGGCAGCACTGTGCACTGGTTGAAGCACAGACAAGGGAGCCAGGCTGCTTGGGTTTGGATCCTAGCTCTGACAACACAGAACACACTACATGGGCTGTTGTGGGAGTGAAGCGAGTTTATCTGTGCAAAATGCTGGAGACAGGATCCAGCCCACAGGACGTGCTCAGTCACATTAGCCAGTATGTTAGAAAGGGCCCTGCCTTTGGGTCCAAAGAGATCTGGATTCTAAATCCATCATGAGGCAAGTCCTGAGTAAAAAAAATTTACTGTCTAGGCCAGTCTCCTCTCCTGTCAGACAGGGGAGGACAAAGTAAGAGTGGTCCAGAGGATTGGAAATCATGTATGTACATCACATAATGCCCAGTGCACAGGTGCTTCACAAATGGTAGGCAGTTTATTGAGGTGACTATTGACAACATGAAACACATGTTAACAGAGTTTGTGAGCAGAGACCACATAAAAGAGTGATGGGGGTTGGGAGCAGGGGCTTCATGAATAAAGCTGGATTGTCTGCATTTCAATCTCAGCTCTACCACATATGAGCTGCAGGACTTGGACAAGTTGCTCATATCTCTGGGACTCCATTTTCTTTTCTGTAGAGTGGGGATAGTAACAGCACCTGTCCTTTATAGTGCCAACGTAGGGATGAAGTGAGGAAATGTATTCTGGGCACAGAGCCCAGCCTATCCTCAGTGGCCACTCAAGGGCAGTGGGTGGTGCCATAGCAGCACCAAGAGAAGCCTGCCTGAAGACAGCAAGATGGAAGACATCTGTGTCCCACCCCGCTACAATGGCTCCATTCTACAACAGCTCCAGGGGCTTCATGACCTGAATGCAGCAAACCAAACCCCAGGAAAGACTTCATGCACCCCTCTGTGTCAGCCTGCTTTCCTCCAGGAATCTGCGCCTGCAATATTAGTTTCTGGTTTTGCTTTTTGACAGGGAATCTGAGGCTCAGAGGAAATCTGCTGGTGGAGGTGGGCCTTGGACCAGAACTGGGAGATCAACTACTCATCAATGGGCAGTGCAGGAGACAGGGCTTTGGCTTTTCAAATTCCAGCTCCTGACTCACAGGTCCAGATCTCCCTGCACTTTCACCCCATCCTCGATCCACGGTCCTAGCAAATACTTGGCCTCACGGGGCGGGGCAGTGCACCCTACCTGGCCTGGCCTCTCCATAGAGTCGCTCTCATCACTGAGCAAGACCCCTCCAGCTTTGCTGAAAGACCTCCACTCCCAAATGGGGGCAAATGGCAATTGGTTCAGTCCTGAAATACTGGCTTGTAGGGGCTTTGACTCCACATCTACTCACACATCCCATCCCAGGCTGGGCTTGAATTATATTACAGCTATTTGTTTGATCCTGGGAAGTGACCTCATCTCTCTGAACCTGTTTCTCCACCCATAACCAGGGAACCGGCCAGAGGAGTAGGTCTTGGTGGCAGAGGTAGGCTCCTGGAAATTAGGAGCCAAGTTCCAAATTAAGCTCTGCCCCTTCACCTCTCTGAGCCTCACTCACCTGCTGATCATCAGATCTCAACACCCTAGCTGCTCCAAGCACCCCCAGGAAACCAGGGCACTGGTCAAAGGAGCTTTCCAAAGGGGGAGCCCCGTGCAAGCACAAGAGAGGGCTCCTGCTACTGCTCTGAGGAGAGTTTATTTAAAAGCCTTCACAACCTTAAAAACAAATGGCAAGATGGGCTAATGGTGGGACTCTTTAGGCCTCAACCAGGGAATAAACTGCCTGGGCTGGGGGTTTTCCCCAAAGGGTGATTTCAGGCCATTCACATATTGGGTTTCAGTTTCTACATCTGTGAAATAGGAAACAAAAACCCTCCTGCTATGAGGAATCAATAAGAATACAGCTTGGGAAGTGCTTAGGCAAGCCAGTGGCACACAGTGTGGCACAATTCTCACCCCTCTGCAAGAGTTCTCAAACTTTGGGAAAACACAGTTGCCCCACCCACTCAGAGAGTGTAATGCAGAAAGAAGGTCTAGGATGGGGCTCAAGACCTGCATTTTTTTAGGTGTTCCAGGCAATTCCTCCTTGTATGGGCCCTCCCCTGGTCTATGCATACAAGAGGGGAGTTTTTATCACAGTCCATTGTGAGACTAAGTTTCCTGATGCAATCTGAGGAGGCTGGAAAGAAGAAAGAAGGCATGAAGGGATAAGGAACAGAGGGGGTGGAGCTGGAAACAATCTATTAATCAATCTCCTCCCCAGCCAGAAACAGTAATTGTTGAGGCTCACACATCCTTCACGTGCTAACAATCTGCAGCTGCAATACAACGCTTTGATTATGAATGTCAAAAAGACAGAGCATGAAATTAACTTCCCCTTAGTCAGTGGGCACAGGGAGATGTTACACTAATTCACTGCCCTCGGTATGAAAACTCCCCACGACAACGTCGCATCAAATTAGAGCCCATGCTACCCTGGTGCCATCTATATCTCTGCCCATTGTGCTCTTTTACCATCAGACTGAGCCTGTGAACAAGGGCTCTGCTTGTTGGAGAAAGGTCAAGGCGACAGGCAGAAGGTGCCATCGGGCTTAAATGGGGATGGGAGGGTGGCCTGAGCCAGGTGGGACAAAGGCAGGGCCCCTCAGTTCCCCCATGGGGGAGGGAAGGGGTCACTGTGCTCATGAGTAACAAACCCTGCAAGGCACTGAACAGGGAAATAACTCCTGTGCTACTGACCCTGAGAGGTAAAGCTAAACCCAAGAGCTCTGGAGGCTCTTCTAACACTGAGCTGGCAGTAGAACCAAGATTATAATCCCTGAACTCCCTCTCATCCAACCTGAGCCTTACCCACAAGGGGTGGTGGGAGGGGCAGAAGATGGAGAGAGGGCAAAGGCCTGCTCGGCTGCCTCTGGGGGAAGGTTGAAGTAGCAGGGTCTTGAGGCGGCCCACTGGCCCATCCCTCTGGCAAACCCTGAACACCTCCTTTGTGCAGTCCACAAAGTGCTCTTTTAGTGCCTCCACCCAGCACACCAACCACCAAAGCACTGTCACTGGCCAAGGTCTACTAGGGGATGAGCCAGGAGTCAGGGGCATGCAGGCCTCCTGAGCGAACACAGAGCAAGAGCAGAGGCCCTATTATTCTTAGCATACTCCTGGGACTGAGTCTGACCTCCAGCCTGAGTTCACTTCTTACCCTCCCTCAGAAATGCCCAGGGAATTCCCAGGCAGGGTGCCAGGGACCCTTGCAAGAGGGATAAATCCTGCCTCCACCTCCCTCCCCTGGGACCTTATCTCACCACCCACCTGGCACAGATGGAGACATCTAATGCAAAACTGGTGACTTCCATGGGGACTTGCTTTCCAAGTGCCAAGGAAGGGTCTCATGTGTGCATGCAAGAGGGTATGTGGTGTGGCCTGTGCAAACAAGGATGGGCAGTCACATGCCCAAGGAAGAGAGATACCCTGTAACTCAGAAGGGAATGGTAAAGCAGGCACACCTGGGTCCAGGAGGGAAACATCCATATCACCTGCATCACACTAGTCTCTGAGTCCTGGTGTCAGCCTGAGTGAGGGATGAGCAGGTGTTGTGAGATAGGTGGCAGGCAGGATTATGATGGACAAAAAGGGGTGCAGAAAGGAACTGTGGCTTGTTCACAGTTGTAGAGAACAATAGGCAGGGCCTAACCAAAGCCCAGATAAGGGATGTACAAGCTGGGTCTCACTTCACACATGGGCCACAGGTGACTCCACCCTGAGCACTAGGGAGCTGAGAACAGGGAGCTGGGTCCTAGGCAGAGATTTGGTGGTGGCAGCTTCCTAGGGTGTGGTTGGAGCAGAGCCAGGGGTGAGTATCCTCTGCAGGACCCACAGAGTAAAAAAGGGGTTAAGCACAAGTGGACAGTGTGGACAGTGACTCTGGTCTTAGGCATGTCACCTGACCACTCTGAAGCAGGGACAGCCTTCGCTCAGTTCAGGCCTCCAGTCCACACCTACTCACACATCCCATCCCAGGCTGGGATTCTTTCCAAGGCCTTCCTTCTAGAAGGATGGATGGTCTGATGGCCAGAAGATGAAAACCACCTGAGTTTCTTCATGCAAGGGGAGCTTGACCCATCACCAACAGCCAACCCCACAGGAGAGTGGGCTAATAGCCCAGAGCACAGGAGAAACTTGGCACGCCAAACCCGCCAAGCGCCCCCCCCCCTCCAAAAGAGTCACCAAGCCACTCAGGGAGCCACATGCTTTTTCTTTTTGCCTATTCAGTCTCCTTATGATCTCCTCCAGTTTACTTCTGTGGCCTTCTAAAATAGCCGTTAATTAGAGCCTGGTAATTAACTTTCTGGTTCAAATAATATTTTGCAAAGGAATTCCATTAAAGAGTTGATTTGCATATCCTCAGACGTGAGGCCTGGTAATAGGCAGGGCTACTTGGGGAAACTGGAGGAGATCCCACTGTACCCTCAGGCTGCCTGGCATCCAGTTAAGAGGATGGTCAGAGAACTTGGGACATTCTTCCCAAGAAAGTGGGCAGCTTGTTCATAAAACCAGCCAACAAAGGTTCACATGCCCAGACAGAAAATGCACCATGTACAAAGATATGCATGCATGGGGACCCAAAGAGATCACGCTGCACACATGAGCACAGCTGGGCATATGTAAACACTCATGCACACACTGGTAGACAGACACAAACACAAGAAGAAAGCACACAATAATAATAATTGTAACCAACACTTAACTGAGCACTTACACTGAGTCATCTACCTATATTTAACCTACAAAGATAGCTACTTCATATGGCCCAATCTGACATGACGTCATATTGGTCTATTCCAAAAGCTATACATGTATTAACTCATTTAAAATGCACAGACATGTACAAGAACATTTACATACCACATATAGACACCTTCACAAGGACAGGTGCATACTAGCAAAAATACAAAAACATGTACACACACTTGTTCAAAGAAAGGGTTCTCCAGCCTTTGAAACCCCAATCTGGAGCTGATCACATTCTCACCAGCTAATTTCCACCGTTCCTAAAAATATTGCCCAGCTCAGATCTCTGGAAGGTACACAAGGGAGCTGCAGATATAAAAGGAGGGCAATAAAAATGAGAAAGCAAAAATAAATTGGCTCTTCTATGTGTCCAAGTCGTGTTCTGTGGCTTTCCCCTCCCTCTCTGGAGTTGAGGCTCAGAATCACGTGCTCACAATTATGGCTCTGGTCAACCCTGCCCCCACCCCCGAGGTGCCCATAAGGCTCCAAGTTAAAAGCTGCAGTCAGGAGGGGTTCTGGTTAAAGGGCCTGACTACTCTGAAGGTCCCACCTCCATGCCTTTGAGGGCATGCCTCAGTTTCCCTGGATCTAACAGTACCTTCACTGCCTACCTCCCTGTAGGGCAGAAGAGCTCTCACAGTGCTATATAAACACAAAGCCTCCTTAGAACAACTGCTGTATTAAGAATTAAATCTGATTCCCTTGTGGAGAGGCAGGGAGAAGAGAGTAGAGGGAGGGCAAGGCCCAGCGAGCAGTCCTTGCAGGTAATTAATGAACTCCCTGTCCTACCACTTATCTGTAGAGTTTAACAGGCAGGCTCCACCTACACTGGCCTCTGGGAGCTGAGGAAGTCCAAACAAGGCAACCAAGAGTTCTGCAAAGGACTTGTGGGAACATTCTGGAGGCAAAGGACAGGAAGAGACAAGTCTCAAAAGAAGCAGCTCCATTGACCATTAAACTTGGGAAAGCAATATTCAATAACAAACAACTAAATGGAAAGATAACAGAGAAATACCATTTTTCTACCTATTCATGACAGTGACTATTTTAATGATAACATTCAATTGTTTTAAAGAGTATAAGGAAAGAGGTAGGCACTCTCAAAAATTAGGGGAGAGTAAATAATTACAGGCTTTTGGTGATGAGTATTTTTCTCAAAAACCTCAAACTTCATATTCTTTGACTTAGTAATTCCATTTCTAAAACTTTATCCTTTGAGAAAAAGTCAGAGATAGACAAAAATTAATACCCAAGAATTTAATTCCCCACATTATTTTTAATAAAGAAAAACTGGACATAACTAAATGCCTAAATTATTAAAAGTAAGGGTGGCTCAAACATAAGATAGAACAATGAAGCAGGGCATGGTGGTGCACACCTGTAATCCCAGTGACTTGGGAGACTAAGGCAGGAGGACCACAAGTTAAAAGCCAGCCTCAGCAATTCAGCAAGGCCCTGTCTCAAAATAAAACATAAAAAAGGCTGGGGAGGTAGCTCAGTGGTTAAGCACCTCTGGGTTCAATCCTTGGTGCCGAAAAACAAATAAAGATAAAGCAATGAACTTTTTTTTTTTCTTGATACTGGGGACTGAACCCAGGAGCTCTCTCCATTGAGCTACATCCTCAGCTCTTTGTACTTTTTGAGACAGGGTCTCACTAAGTTTCCAAGGCTGGTCTTAAATTTGGAATCCTCCTGCCTGATAGAGCATCCCTGCAGCAATGAACTTTTCAGATAGACTTTTAAAACACACAGAGGAGAGATTCACTTCCCCAGGTATAAAAAGGAAGAAGGGTCACTTTGCCCAGCCACTTCTCGTGTTCAAGGTTAATAACGATCTTTTTGGCTTAATTCACTTTACCAGCCACAGCAACATCTATTATCTCTCTTGAATTTTAGAATGACACTGCATGATAACTTCTTATTATCCCCACATTGTAGATAAGAAAATTGAGGCTTACCAAGACAAAGTGACTTATCCCTAGCAATATTAACTAAGACTGAAAACACACAATACTTGACTCTTTCCCACGGAATTTTTTATTTAATAAAATTTTAGAAACATTTTAAGAAATGTGAGAGACCCAGTGCTTAAATGCTAAGGAAACAGCACTGAATAGGACAGATACTTTCAAATAAGTATGTGCTGAATGTATTAATATTAATGTCTCCAAGGACATTTTCATCATTGTGCCCATTTTATAAGTGTATAACTGAGGCTCAGAAAGCCTAAGTGACTTGCCCCAGGAATATCTGGCTTCAAATCAAAGATCACATACTCCCATTACTCTTGATGTGGTCTGAACCGCGCTACCATCTCACCATCTCCATGTTTCACAAACCAGCCCCAAGGGAAGGTGGAGAAGGACCAGACCCTCCCTGCCTACAGTAGGGGATGAAATGGGAACACATCCAGGCCAGGGTGCCCAGCCCCTTCTGAAGGACTGTCCACAACCAAAGCAAGAGAACAACTTCTACCTTCCTTTCCCCCTGTTCCTTACCAAGCTTCCTCTCTCTCCTTCCTTCAGGGACTACCTCACCCCCAAGGAACAGAATTGACCTCTGCCTACTCAGGGCCGTTGGGGAATCCCCAGAAGCCCCCATCACAACTTCCAAGTATCTCCCCTTCCTAGTCCTCCATCACTTGTAATCCCACCATTACTAACTTTTCCAACAGCCCACACATTCCTGGAAGAGGCAATGCATCTCTGCAGAACCAGCCCTGCTCACCTGCACCAGGTTGCGTTTACGAGTCAAGTCTTGCACTAGGCCAACTGACAAGAAAGGGAATGGGGTACTGCCACTACAGGGATAGAGACCAGTGGAGAGCCAGAGGAGACACAATCTTAGCACAGTATCAGGAGGAAAAAGGGATGAGGAAAGAATAATAAAGCCAGTTGACCCCCAGCCCCTACCCCGCCACTCCTCAGGAACATTAATAAATTAGTGAGTCACTTAGAAATCATCATCTGGGAAGGCAGAACCACCACATCCTGTATCACTTTTACCAACATTAAAACAGCCCTGTAAATGAACCACATTTCCAGCTTGCAAAATGAAAATGCTTTTGCCAGCACACCTTTCACCTGGAAAGCGCTCTGAGCAGCATTCATTTCTGCTATCCATGAGAGAAATGATTACCTGTCCTTGGTGCTTATTGCCAAAGCCTCTAAAGGAGAAATGAGTGTGTAAGGAGCCCAGGGGCTGTGCAGACCAGCTGGGAACCTCCCCCAAAGGCAGATTCAGGAGAATAAGTACAAAGGCTCAAACCTGTCCTACGGCTCTTGAGTCCACCAAGCCCCAGCTAGCCTAACTCCAATCTTATAATCAGACAGCAGCATTTCCACACCTTAGGTACATTCCTCTCCCAGGGAGTAGAAAGATCGCAGCACGGAACCAACTGGTTCCCAACCTCTGGATCAGAGAGTTCAGTGCAAAAAAAGAACCTCCCTAACACAGCAGTTTGCAGAGCACACAGGCAGCATGCAACAAAGCTTCTTCAGTTACCATATAAATCACAGATTCACCCCAAGGTGGATTCAAGTGGCCACCCAACACTGCCCTGGGCTGTTTATCTTCATGGGAGGGCCATGGGGAACAAGGCTCACACTTACCACCCTAGAAGCCCTCAGCCCCTTTCCCATCCCTGTCCCCATCCACTCTCTCTGCACTTACCCCAGCCCCCAAGGAGAGGCATGGCAGCCAGTGGAGGTCCTGTGGAAACAGGATTCAACTCTTCCTTGCTGCTAAGCCAAACCAAAGGCAGCCTATTCTCTCCTCCAGCCTTCACTAACACAACCAACCCACTCGAAGAGTAGGAGTAGGTACCTCTCCACTAACCAGGTTTGACCATGAGCTGGGGAAGAGGGGTCACCATAGTTGGTTTTACTCACTCAACTCCAAATAGAAAGACTCCAAGGACTGGCCCAGAGAAATATCTGCCCGCCCACCCACCCCAGCAGCAGCCGGGCAAATCTATTCGTAAGCAAAGCAACAAATCAGGAGCCCTCCTCTTTCAGCTCCAAGGCTGGGTAAAAGGATTTCAAACCCAGTCTCTTTGCCTGTTCACGGGAAATCTAGATTCCCTTTCTGTGCCAGAGAAGCCACCAAGCCAGATTTTGTTTACAGAAAATTAGTAAGACAATTCCACCACTGCCAGTGACATTCAGCTCCCACCTCTACCATTTACCCTCAATTTCAAAAACAGGCTTGTAGTTTCACTCCCAACCCCCACTCCGCACCCCCTTAACATGTAGCAAGGCTGACCTAAAGCCAGGATGGGGAGGACCTGCACGAGGTCATCTTAGTCATGCCCTGACCTCCCTGCCAGGGTTGCCAACCAAGCGCTTGCCAGTTGGGTTTCTTAGCCGGCTTCCCGCTGGAGGGAGGTAAACACGACATGCATGCCGCCTGCTCCCAGGAGGGGAGACACACTCAGAGGCCGGATGCGTGCTGTCTCTTCTGCTCCCCAACAACCACCACATGCACACAAAACAGGTTACGTACACAAGCCCCCGCATGCGGGTGCAGAGGGTCCTGACCCCTGCCAAGGAAAGCGCAGAGAAGGGCATGTTCCTGGGGAAGACAGCTGGAGGTGGGGGCCGGGCGGAGGGAAGGAGGCAGCAAACCGGGTGGCCTGCCGCCCAGACAATAACAAAGATGGGAAGGCGAGATTTTCAAAGACGCAGTGGCTGCACCCAGCACTGAGCTCTGGCCTGGCTGCATCTTCCTGCCAGGGCACGCCTGGTCCCCTGGGGCACCACGGCCATCAGAGAAAGGCTGAGGGTCCTGCCCAGGGTTGGGCTTGGCAGCTGGGGCAGGGAGCCAGCTGCAGGCAGTGGTGGGGATGGAAAGAGCAGCTCTGGGCTGATGGAAATTAGAGGTCTGGCAATTCTACTGGGATGTGGAGGGGTACTCTCTGGTAAGATGCTAGGGTCAGTTAAAGAAGACACTCAACCTTGGGCAGGAGTTAGGCTATAACTTGCACTCCTTTGCCGGCTGGAACCAAGGAGGAGGGGAGAGACATTTTCATTCTACCTATGCTTCCCCTACAGGGAGTGCCAATCGCCAATCGTACAGGCGGACACAGCCCAGTGAAGGCAGCTGCCAGTGGCCTGAGATGTTGGGGCTGAATGCTGAAAAGGCTCCTTGGTGCACCCCGCTCTTTCACCTCCACAGGCTAGGCAGGGACACGTTCTAACTGGTAGAAGAATCCAACGCTCTGCCTGAGCAGAGCGGAAAGGTGCCTGTGGTTGGCACCACTCAAGGAGGAGGACCCAGTCCCCAAGAGGCTGTGCCCGCCCAGTGCCCCAACGTGCGAGGCCAGGATGGCTTGCCCTTGCGAGCTGTAGCCTGCTCCACTGCCGGTGACTCCACAGCTGGCTGAACCACCTTCTTCCTCTCCTCTGCCCCACAGGCCACCTCCCTCTGGAATTTCCACACCTGCTCCCTGCTTGCCAGGAGCAGGAGATACCCCTGGGAGTGTAGAGGTGAGGAAGGAAAGCAGCTGCCCAGGCTGGGAAGGCCCTTCTTCCTGGCCATGCCCCTGAACTCAGGGCCTGGGCACTGCCCGCCCCAGCCCCCAGCGGAGCACGTGCCCTACTTAGAGCAGATGTGCCCCCTAAGCGGCCCAGCCCCCTGCTCCTCCCCTCCAGATGTTCACCCTTTTCCTCACCACCGCACGGCCGGGTCTCAGCAAAACCCAGACGAAAAATGTCTTTTGTATCGGACACCCGGGGGGCTCCCGAGGCCAGGGGATGGGTCCTAGGGGTGGAGGCGCCACTTCCGTCCCCAGCTCCGGCACTGCACGGCCCGGGAAACAATGCCCACCTCGGCCAGGCGAGACCGGACTTCTCGGCTAGCGCACTTCCCGCCGGCCTCGCCCCGGGCCTCGGACACCCCCTCCTCACCTCACCCTGGGGGGAAAAGAAAGAGTCCTCGCCTCGGGCCCCGGTCCGAGGTGGTCCCCACAAGTTCCTGAGGGCGGCGTGGGGTCCCCTCCCCCAGGTAGCGCGCCTGAACCGGGGCTCGGGCTTTGTCCCCGCGCCCTCGGGGCGCATCCCGG
>NW_026000051.1:9402051-9412820 GCF_001458135.2 Marmota marmota marmota
GGGGCCGTGGAGGGGCGGGGACCCCCGGGGGCCTGGACAGACCGCCGCCTCTCACCTCCGCCTGGCCTTGCAGCCTGTCGCGGGGAAACGAGGTCACCTCCCTACCCACCTGGAGCAGTACACGCCCCCTGCCCCGTCAAGGAGTGATAAAGCGCTTTCTCCACCTGTGAGGCCGCGCTGTCAGCCCGCGGTTGCACAGATGGGGCGAACTAAGGCTCAGAGAACAGGCGCGTGGTCCTCTGAGGGGCCAGCCGACCGCCGCCTGGTACCCTGACCACCTAGACCTCTAACCCGAGTGGCAGCCTCTGACTGTGCAGGTGGAGTCTGAAACTACTGTACCCCAGCAGGGACAACCACCTTGGGGACAGGAGCCCTAACACTTAGTTTAGGGCGAGGAACAAGGGACTGAAGTGCAAGGTACCCCTATTGTGTTTTTCAAGATTGGGGACACCCCATTGGGACCATTCTTCCATTGACCAGGCTGCATTGGAACTCAGGTTACAGCTTGAAGCTGCCTCATTCCAAGTGCTCTGGACTAATGGAAGAGCTGCAGAGAAGACATGGGTTGCATCAGTGCTCCCTTTACAGGTGATGGGGACATAGGGACTCCAGAGGCTACCCACAGCCTGGGTTCTGCAGGGCTTGGAACATGAAGGCAGCTCAAGGCAGGAAAACTGCAGGGAGGAATCCCTGAGGGAAGAAGAGTTTTCTGGGAAGGGTTCTGGCACACACTGCCCCTACCTCCAAATCCAAGTGATTGAACAACACAAGTGAATGGAAGAATAGCTTATTTTAAAGTTGATGTTGTACACAATCTGAAAACTATATTTCATCCACCATGCAATAAGAGTTGCCTTGGCAGCCCTCTCTGGGTCCAGGGAGTAGGTTGGACATTTGCTGTAGAGCTGAATTTGTCCAGCTCTAGGGCCAGAGAACCATAAACACAACAAGGTCAAACCTTAGCTGTATGAATTATCTCCTATCAGTCACACAAACAAAAAACAACAGCAAAACATTATCTGCACATGAAGCCTTGCTCAGAGAGGTAAAGTGATTTACCCAAGAACACCCAGCCTCCAGGTCTGCCTAATGCCAGAGATTTTTCCATAAGACATCCCTCTTTTGCCCACCCTCTTCAAGCTTTCCCATTTTCCTATTTTTCTCTCCTTACTTATTCCTCCTCAACCTTTCACATCCATAGGAGACCTATCCCTGTGATCACTTGTCAGCATTCTGCACATCCTCTAACATTTACCTGACATATCACCTCACCCAAAGGCCTTCCTGAATGGTGGAGTCCAAATGCATCTGACTCTGCAGCCCAGCATTACCTGTCAAGGTATTCAAATGAGCTGCAGCTCAGCAAAAATCTCTCAGTATCAGAGGTGGCAGAAGGAAGCCTCCTTCAGAAGGGTGACCCGCAGGCAAGGAACCGCAGACTTGGAGCACCAGACTCTAGAAGACAGCATGCAGGCAGCGATCTGCACCTCTGTGTAAACTCTGAGCTCTCCCCACCTCAGCCTCACCTGGATTGCCTGCATGGGACTGTCCCAGGTATTGTGTCAAGCAAGCTCCCCCAAAGGCCTTGTACCTTTTCCTTGGATTTTATTTTCTACCCTGATGAAAATGTCAAAGAACTTGTGGTACAAAGAACCACAAAGCATGTTTCACAATTTATGGGGCTCATTCTGCAGCAATATTGACAGCTTGATCCTATTTCTGTGTTTTAAAAAAATAAAGTCCTCTCCTCTCCAGGAGGGTGGGTGAATGTATGCCACTTCCTCTTCCACACTCTTTCTCCTATGAGACACTTAATGCTTCTCTGACAGCAGCTTCCTCTTTAAAACCTACCGTGGATGGCATCTACCCCCCCACACTGGAAATAGCAATGACCTTGGGACTCAATGCTCTTTATAACATCCACTCAGTCACCTTATTGAGAGCCTGGTGTGCATTAGACACAGTGACCCTGACAGTCAAGAACACTATGGAGTAAGCAGTGTACACTAGGTCCAGGAGTTCAGATCATGGGGAGAGTGATTTCTCAGGAGAACAGGGAGGGTTCCCTTTGGCCCCACCACCATACCCCATACCCCATATCTGCCCTACAGACCTTGTTTCCCACAGGGACCCAGCTCAGGTTCCTGCATATGACAAATATTCATCATCCTAAAAGGGGACTCAGTTCCAAAAGACTGCATTACTGAGGTGACTGAGGCCCAGATTTTTCCAAGGTCACACAGCATGGTTAATCAAAGACCCCAGACTCTGGTCCCCTGCTCTGCCCAAACTCACAGCTTTCTCTCCTTCACCGGGATAGAAGGCCTGGCGGGGGTTGGGGGGAGTCCTCACCCAGCTCTGGATAAAGGGAAACAAGGCTTTTCTCCTGTCCCTTGGAAGGCAGTAGCTACACCCCCGAACTCCAGAGGACAGACTGACTGATCTTCAAGTCAGAAAGTCATATTCTAGATCCCAATCAAGGGACTGGGGAGTGGCTCAGTGGTAAAGCACTTGCCTAGAATGCAAGAGGCCCTGGGTTCTATCACCAGTGCTGCAAAAATAAATAGAGAGAGAGAGAGAGAGAGAGAGAGAGAGAGAGAGAGAGACCCAAGTCAACTTTTAACTAGTGGCAGTCAGGAAATCATGCACCCTTTCTTTCAGAGTTCTTGCTGTCCTCTTCCTGGGCTGTGCTGGAGCCTGCTCCCAGGCCAGTCAGTGGCTGAGAAGACTGGTATGCAGGGCTGCAACCCAGCGGCACAGACCCCTCACTAAGAAATGCCAGACAGGTCCCCTTGTCTCTGTGAAATGGGGGAGCAGGCTGCAGTGAGGACTAAGGAGGCTGATAAAGCTCTAGGCTCAGCGTGTAGCACACAGTAAGTGCTCTCAGGAAAAGCCAAATGTTATTCTCACATCAAATTCCCACACGAATGCACAGGCTTGTTAAACTCATTGCTGTAACATATGCTATGTCCAGCTCATCTTGAGGGTGAGACACGGTTTCTACTATTACTCCCTAGCCCACCCAGCCCTACACGCACTCTGATCCTCTTAACCACAACGCTCAGGACCTGACTTTATCCCCACCTCTCCAGAAAGCTGCCCCCCAGTATGGGGGCTGGCCTTGCTGACCAACCCAGTTCTCCCACAGCACCTGGTTCAAATCTTAATTCAGACCACCTGTGTGGGGGCCGATCACTGGACCTTTCTGAGCCTCGGTATTCTCATCTGTAAAACAGGCTAATGATGATGCCTACTGTATGGGATTATAGGAAGGGTTAAATAAGGTCCTCTATCACCAGGAAAACAGTAAAGATCAAGCAAGTACAGAGTTGCTAGCTTTATTATCACTATTACTGATGTTGGTTCCAGTACAACCACCTCTTTGTGTCCCAAGGGGCACATGACCACCACAGGCAGGCGTCTATCCTGGCTCTCCCAGGAGCCTGAAGGCCACCTGGCAGTGAGGACAGAGACATGAATGAACATGCTTGCAAAATGATCCTGGAACCACAGAGTGACATCCAGTTTGGAAGTTCTGAACTCTTTGAACAAGCACGTTCTTCTAAAGCAACCTCAGAGACTCCCTGGGTGCACAGGGCACAGGGCGGGCAGGACTGCTCAGGTGACGCCTCGGCTTTCATCCCGGGGAGCAGGGACTGATGTCTAAAGCGCAGCAAGCAGCCCCCAGAGTTCATGGGGACCACGCGGCTCTGTCCCCAGATGGGGCACTCCACCTCTGAGAGCACAGCCCTGTGCCTGTGCGCTAGTCAGGCAGCTGCGCTGGTTTCGGAAGGCCCCAGGGCTTTTTTGACAAGCTGCACCCTCAGCCTGTCCCTGATGCCTGGGTCTGGACAGCTGCGTGGCCTCTGCCCTTCTCTGAGGATGGACACAGCCCCTTCCCGGCTGACCCACAAGCCCCCTGGACTTCTTCCATATCACTGACCAAAGCACAGGGCAGACTCATGGGGAACCAGGCCCGAGGACTGCTGGGTCCCCAAGCAGCTCTCCACGCCAGCTGCAACCATGAGCCACTGTCCTGAAGTCTGGCTCACGCCCCACTCCTTCTCGGGAGCCTCTCCAGTCCTCGCGATTGCAGCCGCCTGGTTTCTTCATTCGCCCATTTCAATCAATTCCAAGTGATGATGATGATGATAAGTGACCAGCTATTGAGCTCTGTTCTGCCAAGTGGCTGTGTCCCATAGTAACTCACTGCATACCTCCCACTCCGGGGGGAGACCTGCTCTGGAGGCCCAGGGCCTCTAATAGGAGGAGTCCTTAAGAGGATGCAGGCTTCAGAATTGAGACCGTTTGGGGTTGTTAGGACAGGAAATGGGGGCTTGGAGAAGCAAAGGCACTAGCTGAGCTGTCATGTGGTAGAGCTGGGACTCTAACCAGGAAAGTCCTGTTCCTGGGTGAACAGGGGAGAGACCCCTCCACACCATGTGAAACTACAGCTCAGATCATCCGCCTCCATGCTCTGACCCAGGTAGAAGGGGAGGCACACAGGACCCACCTGGAAGCTCAGTCCTGTCCTCATGTGCACCTGGCCCTCAGCCCAGCGGCAGCAGCTAGGAAACCACGGGCTTGCGTTCCAGCACCACTACCCACACACCGGGGAGCCCTGCATCGAGACACCAGTCTCTGCACCACTGTTTCTCCCTCTCCGTGGAGTGCGGAGCACGTGCCTGGCACACAGCAGCTATGCAAACAAGGCAAATTCCAGTTCCAGCATTTCCAACCCCTGCATCTATTTAATCTTGTCTTTTCTGCCCAGGGCCTGCCTTCATCACCCTCTCCCCTTCCAACTAACTGACCATGAGGCACTGAAGATGGAGTGGGGGGGCTGACACAGCTTTGTCTCCCATTGGCTCCTCAGCTGCCCACACTGGAACCCCAAGACAGTGCTCAGCAAGCCCAGAGACAGAACCCATGGCCCTCCTTCAACAGAGGCCCAGCATCTAAGGTCCATACTCAAACAGAGAGCCTTCAAGGAGGGAGGCTGTTTTGACAGACATCTCTCTTAATATCTTTCTGAGGCTTTGTTCAAATGCCAAGAATACATCTAAATCAAAAGGAAAGGCACAGGAAGATCCCATCCAGATACTGCCACCTCTCGGCCCCAGGCACACAGGCCGTAGGCAGACCTAAAACATCAGCAGGCTGCAGGGATACCAGGGCGGGCGGGGGGAGGTAGTGGGGGTCCTGCCTCCTGGGTCACAGATTGAGAGCCAAGAGGGCCCAGAGACAGGCCAGTACCACATGAGGCCCCTCATGAAGCCAAGAGAACAATAGGACTTGCCCAGAATGCACAAGCTGGGCAGTGGCAGGACAGCAGAACCCAGGTCCCCTTGCTCCTCAAAACCCCAGCCACTGACATTTCAAGAATCGACCAGGCTAGCCAGGTATGATAATACACACCTGTAGTACCAGTGACTCAGGAGGCTGAGGCAAGGAGGATCACAAATTTGAGGCCCACCTGGGCAACTTAGAGACCTTGTCTCAAAACAAATTTTATAAAAAGGGGGCCTGGGGACAGTTCAGAAATAAAACTCTCCTGGTTTCAACCTTAGTACTGAAAGGAAAGCGGGGTCTGAGGGGATCTCCCAGGTTCCCCCTTTTGCAGGCCTCCGCCTTCCCATCTGTAGCTAAGGGGCTGGGTTGGGTGATCATCCAGACCTTCTCAGTACTGATATTTGAGGTTCTCTAGTCAGAGCAGCGGCTAAGGTCAGGCTGCCTGGCTTTCCCGAGCTTGACGCTAACAGTACACCAAGGAATTCTCTGGCTTTGCCCGGGTCCTCAGATGGGCCACTCTCCCGCCCTCCTTCCCAGGTGCTGGGGCCCTGCCCTTAGCAAGCTGTCCATCCCTGGCCTCCTACCCCGGGGGGTATGTGCCATCAAAGAGGATCCCAACTGGGGGATGACTCACAGAGGACAGAATGTCAGACATTGTGACAGGTGAAGGAGGGAAGGCCTTTAAAGCTGGATTAAGTTGGTGCTTTCTGATGGCCACCCACTCACATGCCCCCCTATGCCCTCAGAACCCTGCCCACCCCATGCCAGCACTCCATCAAACACAAAAACCCCCACGCTCCACTTCGCCTTGAGAGGCAGCCTGACTACTTGGGTTCAACGAAGAGAACCAATGAATAGACTATGAGGGCCCAAGAAGGGGCTGGGACACTCGAGGGTCACTCTTGCCCTGAAACACTGCCCAGAAAACCAAAACTAAACACCTTCACATGGAGAAACACATAGGGCCAGAAACACGCAAGTTCAAGAACAGGCATCCACACAAATACACATGTGTGCTCGCCTGCAGAGAAAGGCTCACGCAAGCGTACGCGTCTCCCCAACACAACCGCGCCACAGACACGGAGACCCATGTGAGCATGGGTCAGCACACACACACGTACAGACACACAGGTTAACAAGCACACTGAAACAAACCCACGTGTATACACCACGCTCAGCCGTCAGCACGACACGGACACATGGGCCCATCTCACCAGAGCAGGAAGGGAAGGTGGCCCAGAGGTCAAAGAGCCGGGAACCCAGAGCCTTCAGGGTCCTGTGGTCTGGCAAGAGCTGGAGACCCCTGCCCCAAACACGTCTCCTCCTGCCCATCAACACCCCTGAGATCGCACCCTGAGCACACCTGTGAGGTCCGAGGCACCTCCATGTCCAGGAATCCCCAGGTAAAAGGCAAATGGCTCCACTGTCCCCTGAAGAGGGGAGAGCAGAGGGCTCCACTGCTCAGTGGCTCTGGGACCTTAGGCCAGTGGCTGAATGTCCATGGATGTCTTCTTCTGTAAAATGGGGACAAGAAGCAGTCCCAGCGGTGATGTGATGAGGCGACACATAGAAGGACCGCAGCCCGCTTCCCGGCACACACTCCATCCTGCCTGCTGACATGGTCACTTTGTCGTTTCCCTGTGACCACCAGCCTCGACACAAGCCAGAGGGCCCCTTGCACCACGGGCTTTGCTCACCCTCAGGTCCCTCCCCTGGCTGGGTCTCCCCAGTGCCCTTGGGCCCGGCCAGGTCTCTCTGCCAGCTCATCGTGGTTGTGATTATCCATGAATTTGTTTAGCGTCCCCACCCCCTCTGGGCTGTAAGAGCCCCAGAGAAGGACCCTGGCAGCCCATGGCAGGGTGGCAGGTATTTCCTAAATATTTCCCGAATGAATTAAGACGCGTTTATGACAAAAGAAAAAGGAGAAAGGGCTCGGATCCCACTTTGAAACAATCTGAACGGGATGGTGGAGGCCGCGGCTCTGGAGGGCAGTTTAGAAACAGAGGGGAAGACAGCAGGTGCCCCTGCCCAGAGGAGCAGGGGCAGGGCAGCCTCGCAGAGGGAACCCGAGCCCAGTCGCAGCTCAGGCACAGGCTTCGGGGAGGCAGGGCTGAGTCTGGCTCCCTGGGAGGCCCTGGAGTAATCCTAGGGCTTCCAAGTGACACTCCGCGTCCCAGCCTGGGCCCACCACCTCCTTCCCCAGGGTGGGGCACACCCAAGGCAAGGGGGCCCTCAGGAACCCGGGAGTCTGGAGGAGAAGGAGAGTGGAGCCCAGTCACTCAAGGGGCAGAGGGTGTGAGGGGCAGGGGAGGACAGCAGCAAGCCCTCCCATGGCCTGCCAGTGCCCGGGATTGGGGTGGGGGCGCTATCAATGTACTCCTGAGGTCTCAGCAAGGAGCGGCCAGGGTGTGACTCACTGTTCCATAAATCAATCCTCCATCAGCCGGCACTTGCCTCGGGGTAATAAGCCCCTTCAGAGGTTTGGAGGCCACAAACACCTCATCAGCTCTGCAAGGTCTGGACTAGCCCTGGCCTAGGGGTCAGCTGGGGACAGGGAAGCCCGCCCACTCCCTCAGAGGGACTCACCCCTGCAGTGGGGGGTCTCCTTGCTCTTTCTCTCTCTGCACTGCGCCAGGCCCTGTTGCTAAGGTCCCACCCCCAGGGCAGTCTTCCTGAGTGACTCACTGACTTCAGTGCTTGCTCCCTATCCTGTGCCCTCTGATCCCGAGTGGTAAGACCACGCTCAGGGTCAAGGACACAGGTCCAAACCCAGCCCTGCTATTGATGACAGTGAGAGCTATTCCAACACCCTAACAAGAATGAGTCCATGTGAGTCCATGTTTTCCTGACGCTTACTTCTGGCAATGTATTCGAGCTTTATGTGAATTTTCTTCTGTTGTTTAATTCTCAAAACCCAGTGTGCAGATGAGAGAGCCAAGGCTCAGAAAGGGCAGGCAACTTGCACAGGGCCACACAGCCAGGAAGCAGCAGCTGGGTTCAATCCAGGTGGTCTGCTCCAGAGCTGTGCTTCCTACATGATTCCACTAGAGACCCTGAGGCCCTGGGCAGCTGTGACTCTGTTTCCCGTCTGTACAGCGAGGAGACTGGTCTAGCTGACCTCTAAATCCTTTCTAGCTTGGGCATGCCTCCCTGGTGACTCATTTGCAAGTGACAACAAATGACAGGGACCTTCTGGGGACAACAGCTTGCCCAATGGAGGTGTGCTAATGGTAGATGACCCTGCCTTGCCCTCCCAGGCCAGCCCCAGGCCAGCCCCAGGCCAGCCAAGCCGGAAGAGGTGTTATCTGATTATCCCTGGATGAAGAGCCAATGGGAACAGCAGACCCCCAGGCGCTCCTGGCCTTGGGAGGAGGGTGGCAAAGGCCCCTTAAATCCCTGAGTGAGTGAGCCGTCCACACCAGGGACACCAGACCCACGTCAGGGGAGGACCTTGCAGGCCACTGTCTTCCCATTGTCAGGCCAAGCTCCCAGGGGAAGTCCAGGCCTCCAAAGGCTCATGGGAACCCCGGGTGCAGTGTCAAGGTCAGTGTCCAGGCCTGGGCAGTGTCTCCCTGGGGTTCTGTGGTAGGGTGGTGACTTTTCCTGACCTCTCTTCCCTGCTCACCCCACTCACTCCATTTAACCCATTAACTTCCACCAGCCCCTCCAGTGTCCACCAGGGTCAGGCCTTGCCCCAGTGCTAAGGGCTCAGATGAATCAGAAACAGCCTCTGCCCTCAAGAAGGTCACCACGGGCTGGGCTGATGGGAGAGGGACACGTGGAGGTGAATCGTTAAGTGACAGAGTCCTTGAGAGAGGATGTGCAGGCAGAGTTGTTCTGGAGACTGGGGAGGGGGCTCTTGCCCAGGTGAGGGCGTCACAGGGGAGGGAGGGAGCCCAGGATGGCAATGAGGGAACTGTGGCCGAAGGACCAGCCTGGTCCAAGGCACAGGGGCTGGGACAGACGGTGGGTCCTTGAATGCCAGGCTGGGGAACCAGATCCCCCCATTACTAGGGGCCGTCTCAGGCACTGGGGCAGAGAAGTAACAACCATGGCTCATTTTAAATGTTCTTTAAGCAATTCCACAGGAAAAGTCACTCATCCCGACGTGAAGACTTGTGTCAAAACAGATGTCACTGCTGCCACCTCCACAGAGGGCTTCCTGGCTTTGGAAACAATTCCCACCGGAGAGCTCAGATATAACTATGTCTGCAATCCCAACCAAATGCCACTTGATCGCTTTATCTTCCTAGTGTGAGGAGGGCGAAGGCATCTGAGCCTTGTCCTCCAACATCCATGCTCCTGGTTCCAGGCAGGAGGGAGGGGAAGGGGGAGGGGCTGCAGGGCCACAGGGAAGGAGAAGAGAGGAGTATTTCTCTCTACCCTAGGGTGTCTGCCTTCTAACCCATCGAACCAGGCCTGTGGGATGCAGGACAGGACAAAGTAAGGCAGGGAGAAGGGAGGCCCACATTCAAACACCAGCTCTGTCTGCTCTTGGCTGTGTGACCTGGGACCACACATCTCCCTCTCTGGGCTTCAGCGTCCTCATCTGTAAGAAGGACAGGATAACAACACTGGCTAGCAAAGACTGGGCAGGGGGCGGCTGCCAGGCTCTGTGAGGACTTCCACATCCGGGCTCGGAGCTGAGCAAGCCTCGGCCAGTTCTTCCCTCTCCCTTGTCTCCCACCGTTCTGCCACCTTTGGGAAGTGGGGTGCCTGTGATCTGCCTCCCGTTGTAAGGATGAAATGAGACAAGACCTAGGAGTGCCCAGCGCCTGCCCTGGGCCTGGGGAAAACAGGCTTCAGGATCCCCCTACGGAGAAGCAAAGAGTAGTAGAGACGGGTTCCAGCCGGGCCAGCAGGCCCAGGCTCTGACCACCACCCCACCTCTCCCGGAATGCCCACCTGGCTCCCTCCCACACCAGGAGTAAGGCTGGAACAAGCTGCCTGTCAACTGTCAAAGGGTGACGGTGGCTGAGTATCCACTGGTGACCACAGCGCTCTGGCCACCTCCGCCTGTGCCCTTCCTCATGGGAGGCTATCTTCATCCCAAACCTTCCCCTCCAATGTCCCTGACCACGGTCTCCTCTAAACATTCCAGCTCTCTGGTCAACCCAGGCCTGGCTGGCTCGGCCACCCCTGCTGCCAGGCCCAGCAGTGGCCAGCTGATGGGGTGCTCCCTGACTGAAGCGGATCCCACCACCTATAGCAGGTGGCTCCGTGGCTCTGCAGCTCTCAGGCTCCCTGGGCCGGCACACAAACCCCCAGGACATCACTGGGAGTAGCCACCCAGGCGGCCACTCGCTGCCCTCTGCTGCCCCCAACTGGCAGGAAAACACCCTGCACAGGCACCTCCAGTTCTGTCCATCCGGACTGGCCATCTGAGAACTCTGTGGCCTCTGGTCAGTGAGGCCCTCACTCCCCACCTCTCTCCACCTCCTGGAGCCACAGCTTAGCCTACAAGCTCTTGGGGGGGG
>NW_026000051.1:9412845-9424761 GCF_001458135.2 Marmota marmota marmota
TGGGGGGGGGGGCATGGTGCTGTGGGGCAGCCGGTGAAGATGGGGGTGTTCAGGTTCCCTGGAGCTCCGGGGCAGTACTGAGCAGGGGTGCACCCCTGTGCAAGCAAAGGGTTGTGCCTCCCCTGGGCCAGGTACTGAGCGCTCATGGCTCCGGTGTTTGTTGATAGATGGGGAAAGAGAGGCTCAGAGTCGGGGCAACTTGCCTGAATCACAGAGGGGACAGTAGCCAAGATTCGAGTCCTGCTGGAGGAAGCTGGGGCCCAGAGAGAGAGAGTGAAGAGTGGAAGGCAGAGCCCCCGACAGCCTCCCGCCCGCTGCCCTGAACCTGCCTGGGCCCCCGTTAGTACAGAATACAGTTGACAAGGATCCGATTATCTGAGCCTTGAAGGGCAGGGCTGGGAAACGGAGCTTTCAAGGAAGGTCTAGGAGGTGCCCCTGAAGACCCCAGGGCAGAAGAGGAGGGTACGGGGGCTCCCTGTTCCCTCCCCTTTCCACACCCCCCTGGGCCAAGCTAGCACACCCAGGATGAGAAGAGAGATTCCAGGGTGCCTGGAAGTGAGCTCTCCCCCCACTTCTGCCCTCAACATCCCCCCCCCAGCAAGGACATTCTAAGCCCAGGTGTTGGGGTGGGAAGGGCTCCCAACCACCTGCTTGAACCTATCCTGAACCTGCCACCCCAGTTCCAGTCTCTATCCACTGAAGGAGGTCCTGCTAGCTCGGTGTATTCCTGGGTGAAGCACATTCTGCACCCCAGGTCTGCTCTGATGGACTCTGGTCTATCTCAACTCCCTCTTTGGGGACTCCATACTTCTGTTAATACAGCCTCATATTCTATTTACTCTGTTCACTGTCATGGGTCTCCTCTCACTTATATTCCAGCCATTTCTCCACACCTCAGCCCCCAAACTGCTCTCCGTTACTCCTGATGTTTCTCATCTCCTGACCTTCACAGGGGCTGTCGTGATGGCCTGGAATATCCTTTTCCTCTCCCTGCCTGGAAATTATAAACCCAGCCAACCCCTCTACATTTTTGCAGGGAGCAACTACATTTTAATCCTACGTGTATCCTCAGTGCCCAGCACAGGCCCTGACACATGGTTGACACTGATTAAAAATTTATTGAAAGAAAGGAGGAAGGTGGAGAGGGCTGAGGGAAAGTGAGTGAGTTCACAGCCAGGAAGGACCCAGGGAGTCGTAGGACCTGGGGCCTGTCCCTCCTCCGAGAGCCTTGGAGAGGAGCCCCGTACAGCAGAGCTAACAAAACCACCTTCCTGATTATCAGAGGGGTGGGCAGCCCCCAACCCTGCCAAATGTCACAGTGCCACCTCTGGCCTGGCTCAGACTCTGGCCTGGCTCCAAATAGGGAAGCTCCCATATCCCTGGCCCACACTCCTGCCCTGGCCACCCTGGACAGCTCCTGCATCTGGTGGCCTGTGACAACATCCCCACCTCCTACATTCCCCTACAGAAAGGGGCCTCTTCCCACAGAACACAGGCCCAGACGGACGACAGGGACTGTCCCTTCAGGTTTGAACAGCTTGCTAACAATTAAGTCCCAGGGAAGGCAGGGCTGGAGGGGCTGAGGGTGCTGGGACCCGTTCTCCCACCGACTCTCACCTGCTGACCACTTGCCAGACACCGGGTCAGCAGAGTCCAGCTCCTAGCACAGAGCAGAGCAAGGGACATGAGTCTCATGGGCAAATTCCTCATACTACCAAGTGGGTGCTGGGATCCCTAGTGTGGGGCCTCAGCCTGGGGCTCAGCACAGCTGCCCTGCCACAGGCGTCCATGTGTCCCAAGGGGTGGTGCATTTGAGATGCCAGAGGCAGTCCAGACTGGTGCAGGGAGCCCCCGAAGGGGACCTGGCACGCCTGCCCTCCCTGGGCCTCAGTTTCCCTGCGTGAGGGCAACCCAGAGCTGCCTTCATGGAGAAGGGGCATTGGTGGGGGACTGTGCCACAGAGAAAGCTGCTCTCCTGTCCCACAAGTCAACCCTCCTCTGACAGGCAGCCCCCGACCAAGCTGTGGGTCCAGGGCCAGGAGATGGGGTTGTGCCAATGAGCAGGAGGAGGCATCGGGGCCTCCTAGGGCACTGGGACCCACAAAGGGCTATTCCAGGAAGCCCCCCACTGCCCGGAAGTGATGGGAGCCGGAGGAAGGCCCACTCGGGAGCAGGTGGCGGATGTCCAGTGAGGATGGGGCGTGGTGAGCCCTGGGCTCAGCTCCAGGCCCTGCCCCAGACAGGCCCTGTGACCTTGGGAAAGGACCTTCCCCTCTCTGAGCCTCATTGCCTCCTCGGTGTGGGGAGGGTTGGACAGATCGTTTCTGACCGCCTTTCTATGCTGGGCCAGGGGTCACCCTTCAGTCTTCACCAGGAGCCTTGCCCCTGTGGCTCCTGCATTCTGGAGAAATGCAAAGGCTTTAGTACCCACCCCAAAGCCCCTCACTTCTCACCCCAGGCCTTCTCCCTTATGCCCCCAACCCATCCAACACCTCGATCACAATCACTCAGGGCCGTTGGCTTGCTCCTGCTCAGTTAGATATCCATCGAATTGAAATATTCTTCTCCTTTTGTTCCTGAAAAACTCCTACACATCCCTCAAAGTCCAGCCTCAAAGATTCCTCCTGCAGGAATTCTTTTCCCTCCTCCCCAGGCAGAGACCCCTTGTTCTGGGTTCCTGCAGCACCCCAGGCACACCTGTCACGCCTCAGTACCAAGCACCTGGTAAAAGTGAGTTCTTGAAAAGAACCAAAGACCTGTGTGCCGAAGCACCTGCCATCGACCTGATACTGAGTTCATCTGCAGCTCCTGACAGCCCCCTGGGCCTTCCCCTCTCTGACACTTTTTCTTCTCCATCTCGCAAAAAATAGCCCTGAGACCTAATTTCAGCTAAACCTTCAAACACGACTCTCCACTTTCAACTTCCCGAGAAGGGATCAATTGGCTGACAAGTTTCCCCGAGCCTCTGCCACCCCCCCACCCAGACCAGACCGGCAGGAGCGCCTCAAGGTGGGTGGGAGGGGGCGGGGCAAGTGAAGGAAGGGAAAGGACTCTGCCCACAGCCCAGCTGGGAAGGTGGCAGGCTGAGGGACTCTCCAGAGACCAGAAGAGTCACCAGCTCCCCCCTCACCCCAGCAAACTGGGATCCCTGGGAGCACGCTGCTCAGGGACTCTGGGGCCCCAGAGGCGTGGTCTCTACAGATCCAGGGCCTCACTTGCCACCTGACCCCTGCCCTCCTCCCTCCCTCCCTCCCAGGAGAAGACAGCCTCAGAGCTGAAGGCAGGAGGCCTCTCCCAGACCCTCCAGCATCCTCCCATTAACCCAAGGTCCCCTGCAGCTCCTGTGGGTACATGCCAGTCTCCTGGCCCTCTGTGGCCCTGGGGAACCACTGTCCCGTCCCCCAACCCCACCTGTAGGTAGGAGGAAGTTACACCAGATGGGCAGGAAGGGTCCACATCTGGTCCAAGTCACAATGAAGGTCTGAGGCCATGCAGGGGCCTCAAAGTCACGTCAGCTGACCCTCAAGCCCTTTCTTTTACGGGCTGCACCAGGACATTTAAGCACCTACTGTATGCCTAAAGCACATGCTGCCTTACAAAGTCCATCCCCTTTAGTTCACAAAAGGGGAAATGAGGTTCTCCCTGGTCACAAAGTCTCTAGGGGCAGAGAGGGGGACAAGCACCAGATCACCAATGCCCTTCAGAGGGGCTTGGGTCTGCACTGATGCACGTGCATGGGACCAGCCAGGCTTCCAGCACTTTCAGATGACCTCTGACCAGTCCAGGCCTTCCCTGCCTTGGTTTTCATGGCGCAGGGAACAGAAGGAGACCTAGAGACCTTAGCCCCTGAACTAAGGTCTCCCAACGGGGCACCTCCACAAGACATGGTGACATCCTCACTCCCGGGTTTAAAATGACAGCAGCAACAGCAGTGACTCGGGTACATGCTGTGGTGTCTCCTGCCTCCCCCAGGCAAGAGCACGTTCCCCGGGCTCCCTCGGGGTCTACACAGAGCAGCTGCCGAGCTCGTGAGGATGGAGCCGGGGAACAAGCTCGGGGCTGGGCTGTGCTTCTGGCCCTGCCACAGGCTCTGTGTGCAGGTCTGTCCCCAGGACACGGGCCCGGCTCACCTGGCTTCCCCCAAACACCATCCTCTGCCCCTGCCCCAGCCCTCCCCATATCTTTACTGGTCTAAAAGGGAAACGTGACTTGAATGAGAATGTTGGATTTCATCTGTCAAGCACCACCATGGGGTCAAGCCTGGTGGCACGCTCACAGTGAGTCTTCAGGACAGTTGCCAGCTCCACATGTCACTGTTGAGGATACGAGGCTCAGGGAGGCCAAGTGCCTCAGGAGGCCACGCAGTTCATGAAAGGGCCGAGATTAGAACCCAGCTCCCCAAACTCAAGCTCTCCAGGGCCCCCAGCTCCAAGCCTCTGGCCCAGGATGGAGTCTCAGTTCACACCCCTTTCCTTAACTGCTGAACACAGAAAAAGGACCAAGGTCCCCAGAGATGCACACAAAGCTGAAATGTCCCACTGTTCCAGCATTTCTGCCTGCCTATCACTCAGGAGCTGTGTGACACCAGGAAAATGACTTCACCTCTGTGAACCTCAGTTTCCTCATCTGCAAAATGGTGATATTTATGATACCTACCAACAGGGTTGCCATGAGCAGTGGGCAAAATGACCACCTTAAAGGTGCTCTGCAGACCTTCCCTGGGCAGGTGGGCTGTGGGTGCAGTCCTGGGGGCTAGAGGCTGGCAGGCTATCTCTGACTCTGATCCACAGGTAGTTTCCACCCAGGAAACCGAGCAGAGACACCACGACGGGAAACCCGCCAAGCCCCGCTGGCAATTACAGGGCTGCAAATTCCAGCAACTCAGGTGTGCTGGCGTGCTTATTAGAGCAGCAAAGAACGGGAAGCCGCAGAGAAAGGTTGCTGATGGGGCTCCTCCTCCTCAGCCCCAGGAGGCGCACTCTTTCCCAGTCACAGCTCTGCCTCTCACCTCTACTAGCACTTGGAGCTCGGACAAGTGCCTTAACCTAGCAGAGCCTCAGTTCCCTCGCCTGGAAGATGGGTAACCAAAGCATCAACTGCAGGGCTGTCGGAGATCAGGGAGATGAGGGATGCAGGACAGAGCCACACGCAGCAGGTGAACAATCAGTGGAGTGGACTACTGGATTATTATCCATAGTGCCCTGAGGTCCCCTGAAGGCTCACCCTGCCCACTGTGGCCTTGGAGACCAGAGAGGGTGGGATTTGGCCTCTGCTCCAGTGGGTGGGAATGGGTGTCACCCTAGATGAGTTCCCAGGGACCTACTGGCCATATCCAGAGGCATGACCCTGAATGCTCTCAGCACAGGCTCCTCCTGCACGCCAGAGGCCCGGAACTCTGCACCACCTGTCAGGGGAGCTTGGTAAAATGCAGATGCCCAGGCCCAGCGAGCCACAAGCTTGAAGGGGCCCCAGGACCCATCTTCAAAGCATTTTTCTGCCATATAAACAGGCAGATGGGTCAGCGGTCCTGGGCAGGGCTCCACCTGACCTGTCACAGCCTGCTTTCCAGCCTCATCTCACACCAGCCCTTCAGTCCCCTCACACCAGACCCAGCCAGTGTCTCAGCATCCCTCAGCACATCCATGTCATCACAAGTCCCCTTACTGCCTCTATCAACAGCCAGTTTCCACTGATCCTGCAGGACCTAGCTCAAAAGTCAGCTCCAGGGAGTCCCTCTCTCACCTACTGGGACAGTCAGCTACTCCAGCTCCCCTGCAGTCCCCGAGTCAGGGGTACAGCCAAGTCTGCCACTCTCTTCCCCGCACCTCTGTCCTCTGCCGGCCACAGGGCCGGCTCCTCGGCCCGTGGGCCTCAGCTCAAACATCACCTCCCGACCACACCACCTCAAACAAGCTTCCTGTTTCCCTGGTCAACTCAAGAGTGAGCATGAGGGGGCTTTGTCCACGGTGCTCTCCTGACCTGTGTCTCCGCTCAGCCCACCACCGGCATGGGCCTGGCATGGGACAGGCATGCCACAACTCTCCAGTGAAAGAGGGGATGATCACACAGGCAAACAGAAGCTCCGATACAGACCTGGGCTCCCTGGGGAAGACCACGTGCCCGCCACAGCATCGGACAGAGGGTCACATGCTGTGCTTGGTGAATGAGGGAGGGAAGGGACCCGACCCTCTGTCTGCCTGTGTGGCAATACCAAGAGGCACAAAGTCCGATGTAGGGGGTCCCTGGGTTCTGTCTGTCTCCACAAAGTCATTTAAGTTTGTAAAAAAGAAAAGAAATTATGTGTGCGAATGGCCTAAATTCCAAAGCTATAATATATAGGCTGTGATCTGTCAATTCTAAGGCATCATCGGTTGGAGAATACAGAATTATTTTATTTCCCACCAAGACAGAACTGAATTATGACCGGCCAGGGACTACCACATGACAGACCTCAAGACACCCAAACGATACCCGCCCCGTCAGGGTGGGGAAGCGTGGAGTGTGGGGGACGTAGCTTAATCTCTTCTCTTCCTGGGCCAGGGCGCTCCATGTCTGGTGGCCTTCAGGGATGCCTGTCCTCCACCTGACCCCTCCCTTGAAGGATGGGACCCATGTGGCCCCAGGGGCAGGGCTGAGCCACGGAGAGGGGAGCAGCCAAGGGATTGGATACCTAGAGCAAGGGAGGCTGGACGCTCTCCCGGTCCATGATGCTCCAGGAAGGGGGACCACGGGGTCGCAGAGCAGCACCCCGGGGCCAGGTGGTGATGGTTGGTGGCAGTGTCGGTGGTGGTGGTGACGCAGAGATAGTTACCGTGACCCGGAACGGTGAGGCAGCTGAGGGCTCCATGCTGGGGCTCTTCTCTGAGAGGCTGCCGGGCAGGCTGCGCCGGGAGCCGGGCCTTTCTTGGGGTGACTCTGTCGAGAGAGGGAGAAAGGAGGTGAGTACATCCGGTAGCTAAAGCACATCCACGGAGGCCTCCCTGCCACTCGCATCCAGCCACGCACAACCCACAAACTGGTCCCTATAAAGTGGGGCAGCAGAAAAGTTCAGCAGAATTAAAGAGAGGATTACCATCCGAGGCAGCAGCTCCACTCCCGTGTGACACCCCGAAGAAGGGAAAACGGGGACGGGGACAAACACGTGCATGCAAATGTTCAGAGCAGCTTTGTACATGACAGCCAAATTGCAGGCACGACTCAGTGTCCATCATCAGATGATTGGATAAACACACCGCTACACACATGCAAGGGAATGCCGCCTGCCCCAGAGGAATCAGGTTCAGAAGAGAGTCACAGCGTGGACAAACCTTGAAGGAGCATCATGCCAAGTGACGCACACCAGACACAGAAGGACAAATGTGGATGGATTCCACCTCAGTGGGGAATATTTAGAATAGGCAAATGCACTGGGACAGAAAATAGATCAAAAGTTCCCAGGAGCTGGGGTGGGGGGGGAATGGGAAATGGTCACCGAATGGTTCAAAGTTTCTGTCTGGGAGAATGGAAAAGTCATAAAAATGGGTGGTGGCAATGGTCATACAGCATTGTAGGTACGAAATATTCGGACTTTTACATGGTGACAGCTCAAGACAATCTTCAGCCACCTTCTGACCACACCCACTTATGACCTCCTGGGCCGGCCCAGCCTGGCTGCTTCCTCACTGGTCCCCCACACCATGCCTCTTCTACTGCTCTGGAGTGGCTCCCGCAGAGGACTCCCTTCCGGAGACCCTTGGTGACCCCCTCCGCCCACCACTCTCAGCCCCCTCTGGCTCCTATAGCAACAGCCAGGCCTGGGCCTCTGGTCTAGCCCTCATTTGCACAGTGCACGCATGCGCACACGTGGGACTCCGGACTCCCACACCTAAGCCGGCTGCATCTCCACATCCCGGCACCCCGCTTGGAGCGTGGTGTGTGTGGGTGCTCGGGAAAGACCTGTTGACTCACAAGGAAGTCTGAAAAGGATGGGGTGGGGGGGTTTCCCTGGTCCCTGGGGACACGCAGGAGTGCAGAGTGAGAAACACCAGCAAGGTGAATGTACATGTTCCTGTTCGTGGAGGTGCTGAGTGCACACCCCCAGCCCACCCCAAGAACACTGGAGGTGAGGATGGTGCAGTCACGGCAAAGCACAGGGTGCACACGGGGGCTGGCTTCTGGGGCCGGGGGCACCTGCTGCATTTCCTGCTCCGTTCTCTCCATGTAACCAAACAGGGGTCCCCAGAAGCCTGAAAGGACTTCAACTAGAACAGGCTCCGATCCCAAGCCCTGGACCACGGCCAAGCAGGCGAAGCCATCGACCCAGGCCTGGACCACGTCCTGCAGAAGCCCCGGTCCCCACTGCTGCCCGTGCAGCCCTGGCTGTTTCCTCTGCTCCGCACCGTCCCCACCCCTCCTCCACTGCCTCTGCCAGGCACACGCCAGACACCCACTCTTCTGGAGGTTTCCCTAGGAAATCTCTGCCCACGCTCCCTGTCTGCCTTCTCTCTCCTCCCCCAGCCTGCCTCGGCACTGCCTGTGCTCTGAGACAGCAGGCATCACTACCACCTGGGGCGTGTCCCCTGTAATCCACCGCAGCTCTTGTCATCACCACCTGGAGGGGATCCACAAGTGCTCTGTGACAGTGCACGTCACCTCTCCCTGGGAGATGTCCTCTTGTGCTCTGTAACAGCAGGCCACCTCCACCGCGGGGTCCCACCCACGCACCAGGCACTGTGGTAGCAAGCGAACATGACGCCCCTATTAGGACAGATGCAGAAGATGGGGGGCAGTCCCTAGCCCAAGGTGACACGCCAGGAGGTGGCCACAGGAATGAGGCCCAGGTGTCTGGACATCAGTGCTGAGCCCCTCCATGTCCCAGTGCCCAACCAGGGGACTGACACACAGTAGGCATGCAGCTCATGGTGCAAGCCTCATCTGGAGCAGACCCCTGGTCCAGCCACTCTCCAGGGCAAGGGCAAGGGACGGAGGGAGCAGGACGGGCCAGGCGCAGCCAGACCCAAGTGCCCTCAGAGACAGCACACCCCTCACCTGGCACCCAGGGCCACTCCATGGCGCCCCTCTGGCGCTTCTCTTGCCAACCGACTTCACCGGCCTTCCCTTCCGTGAGGCAGGGCTGCCCTGTGTCACACCTTCACCACACGTCTCCCTAGCCGGCCGAGTGGCCTGAACAGCTCCCGTGGGAACACAGTCATCCTTCAACTCTGGGGCAGAAGGACTCACCCCCTCTCCACATCAGAGCCTGGCAGACTTGCCCCTTGTCTTCCTACCTCCAAGCCACCGTGAGGTCACCTCCACCACTGGGTCCCATCCACGTGCAAGGCTCTGTTTCCTGCCAGCCTCCCAGGCCAGGCACCCAGCCGCGCTCAGTCAAGTCTGGTCACCTGCTCATCATCCATCAGTAAATATCAGTCCCCGCTGTAGTCGGAAGTCAGTGGGCAGTCAGGCCTCGCCTAGAGGGTCCCTGGGATCACCAGGACAGTAGAGGCTGGGGCCGGCCCCCAGAGCACCACAGGAGCCTTTAGAACCATCTTCCCTCTCCCAAGAGGCTTGCACAGGCACGCACACGCGCGCACACACACGCACACGCGCGCACACACACACACACGCACACACCTGCACACACCTGGCTACAGTTTCACCTCCTCTTCATGGCAGGTGGACCTGATGGCTCTAGGCAAGAGGCACATGGTGTCACCTGGTAGGGCACAGGTGCCCAGCGATGCTGACTCTCCCCTGGGGCCCAGACTGATGATGACCAGAACCTGCCCAGAACCTGCCCCTTCCCTCCTGGGTCAGAGCCAGGAGCTCCTCAGAGGTTGCTTGGTCCAATCTCCCGTTTTACAGATGGTGAAGCTGAGGCCAGAGGGAAAGGGACCTGTTCACTATATCCTGGAGCAAAGACCCTCTTGGGTGCTCCCCAAATAGCTTTAAGGTAGCCTGGAGTCCTGGGCCAGGGCAGGGGGAATCTCAGAAAGAAAGAACCTTCGGGGCTCGGGCTGCAGCTCAGGGGTGGAGTGCCTGTCGAGTGTGCGAGTGTGCAAGGCCCCTGCGGGTAAGAGAGAAGCCCACTCTCCCCCAGGCAAAGCAGCCAGCGCTCCTCCCTGGCCTCTCGGCCTCCAGGCCCCCAAAAGAAACTTGAGGGGGGACCTTGATACCTCCGGGGTCACTTTGGTATGGCCCCGGGGCCAATCTGCACCCTTCCCTGCCGGCCTCCTGCTCCAGCTGCTGACCGTATAGACTGAGTCCTGGACCCTTAGCTTCCATGGGACTTGGCCAGTGGGGAGCCCTGGCAGGAGACCAGAGGAGGGACAAGATCGCCAGGGCTGGCTGCCCGCCTCCATGGAAGGCCCCATCAACACAGCCCTGCCTCCTAGGCACTCACCTCCTGGGACCCCCCTCGGCACCTCTGAGGACCTCCGTGGAGCAGCCCCCGCTGGGCACTGCCCCTAGGGGCTCCCTGCACCTGCCACCACCCAGGAAACAGTCCCCTGGTAAGCCCTCCTCAAATCACCCCAGTCTGACCCCAGGCACACCCACTGGTGGGACCTTGGGGCAGCCAGAACGTGCCCAGAGTGTCATTATGGGCAGAGTCTGAGTCCACCTCCAGACAAGGCAACTGAGGTTTCAAGAGGCAAAAGTGACTTCCTCTGTGCGTCCTCCAGGCAGGGAGTGAGGGGATCTGCCGAGAGTCCCTCAAATGATCCCCCAAACCTTAGGGCTTCAGGGAAGGCAAAGGGGACCTGGAGCACGGAGTCCTGGGGGGGGGGGACTGGAGTTAGCCCTGACTCTGCTGTGTGACCCCAGGCCAACCCTGCCATCTCTGAGTTTCTGATTGATCCTCAATCCAGTGAGTCAGGAGTAAGAGCAGTGACCACTTCCACTCCCAACACCAACCCCCAAATAGAAGAAAAGACCTCTATTTACACAGGAAGAGAAGGCAGGGGGCTGAAGCCCTGGGTCTTATCTGCTCTGTCTCTGCCTCCGGGGACTGAACCTCAGAGACCTAGACCCAAGCACTGCGGCCTTTCTCCTTTGACTTAGCAGCAAAGCTGATGCCAACAGAATCCCAGAGAGGTTAAGTGAATCTGCTAATATCACACAGCATGAAGGTGGCCTTTGTGCGAAAGGATCATGGGGAGGGAGACCCAGCACCTTCTCGTGAGGCTCCCTCAGACCTTGGAGCATGGTCCAGGAGTCTCTGCTGAACTCAGTCTCACTACGTGACCTCTACATGACCTCCCAGGCACCCACCTGGCAAAACTGCATCTTGGGATCAGCTGATGTTGGATCCCCTTTCTACTAGGTCAAAAAAGTCTCCACTCTACCAGCAAAACCAGGCTGCCTTCCTATTCTTAGAAGCCACAGCCAGAGAGATGCATTTTAACCTTCATGTGTTTGCAAAAAATAAATAAAATAAAATCGGTTTCATTCAAATGCTGCTGGCTTGGTTGCCATGGATACCAGCTAATCATGAAGGATGACTGTTACTTGTTCCCATGGAAACACGGAGGCCCAACGAACATCCTGTAATTCCAGACAAGACACCACATTTCAGTTGTCGGAGCGCACTGTCCAGACTTAATGCCTGAGAGCAGGTGGAAGCAGCAGGCGGCGATGCTGGGGTCGGGGCACAAGGGGCCGGCGGGGTGAGCAGAGAGCAGGTGCCGGCCGGGGACCAGTGGCTGTTAACAGTGATCAGGAAAATGCAGATACCATCTCCCGCCTTTTGGCTGGGTCCTAGACCAGTCCAAGATTTAGAAAGAAATCAATTAAAAAAAATTAAGGGGCTGGGGATGTGGCTCAAGCGGTAGCGCGCTCGCCTGGCATGCGTGCGGCCCGGGTTCGATCCTCAGCACCACATACAAACCAAGATGTTGTGTCCGCCGATAACTAAAAATAAATAAATAAATATTATAA
>NW_026000051.1:9425381-9428157 GCF_001458135.2 Marmota marmota marmota
AAAAAAAAAAAAAAAAAAAAAAAAAAAAAAAAAAAAAAAAAAAAAAAAAATTAAGAAGAAACCAGCCCAGAAACGAAAAAGAACCTTTTTGACTCCCAACATTGGCAGAGATGTCATGGCACTCTTTCATCTCTGCTGGTGGAGGGAAAGCTTCAGAGAACATTTAGATAATAGCTACTCAGAACCAAATAAACATACACTCGGACCTGAAATCTCCCTCCTATGGATCCAGACTAGAAAAATGCTCCTTCCTGAGTGCATGGATGCTCACTGCCATACTGTTCATAGGAGCAAAACAGTGGAGGCAGCCTAAATGTCCACCCACAGCAGAACAGACCTTGAAAGGAGTCACTTGGTGGAATACTATACAGCAAAGAAAAGGGTAAACTCTCAGGGGCATCATTCTGTGGAGGAAGATGGCACAACAAAGGACCCAGATCTAAACAGGTCAATACGAATAAAACTCAGAAATGAACAAAATCAATTGTAAAAGAGACAGAATGTGATCCACTTAGATACTGGGGTTTTTTTATGCAAATGTTCACAGCAGCTTTATTTGTAGTAGCCCAAAACTGGAAATGATTAAACATTCTCCAACAGGTGAACCCTAAACAAACTGTGTAAGACAGAATAATGGCCCCCAAAGAAACCCACACCCTGATTCCCACAGCCTTTGAACATGCTACCTAACATGGCAAATAAAGGACTTTGCAGATGTGATTAGGGATAAAGATTTTGAGATGGAAGATGATCCTGGATTATCTAGGTAGGGACATCGAATCACATGTGTCCTTAAATGTGGAAGAGGAAGGCAAAAAAGTGAACCAGAGAAATATGACAAGACAGAGGACTTTGACAGCACAGGAGGACTCCCAGGTGGCTCTGTCAGTGGATCTACCCCTAACCCTAACCCTAACCCACACACCAAGGAATGTGATCATCTCTGGTGGAGACTGAAACATCCCTCAGCTGACAGCTGGCAGGGAAATGGGGACCTTGGTCCTCCACCATGTGGAACTGAGACCCACTAACAGGGAATGAGCAATGACATGGATTTTCCCCTAGAGCCTTTGGAAAGGATGACAGCCTGCTGATTTCTTGACTTTGGTCTGTGAGATAGTACACCTGTGGTTTTTAAACTGTGAGTTTTAACTGTTACGGAAGCAAGGAAGACGACCCAGGCTGTGATTCAGGGGCAGAGTGCTTGCCTAGCATGCATGAAGCCCTGGGTTTGATTCCTAGTACCACCAAAAAGAAAAAAGAAAAGGATTGTGTGTGCCATGGAATACTACTCAGCAATGAAAACAGTATGCACCATCCACCCACACGACAACTTGGATGGATCCCAAGGGCGTCCTGCTGAATGAAGAATGCCAATTGGAAAAGGTCCTGAGGCGTGTGGTTCCCTTTGTGTGACATTCTCAAAGCAGTAAAGTGATAGAGATGGAAAGCAGCTTAGGAGTTGCTAGAGGATGGGGAGGGCCGGAGAGCGGGTGGTGTGACCATCAAGGGGCAACACAGGATCTAGATGGTCACACACATCTGGGAGGTCTTTGCTGTACCCTTATAGCAGGGTGGTTTTGAAGCTATGCATCTGACCAAATGACAGAGACGTGCACACACACAGAAAAGACGGGGGGGGGCAGCCCCTGACATCTGGAAGGCAGCCCAGCACCCACCCACGGCTAAGCCACGATCTTCTCCTTTCGGACGTAAACAGTGTCAAAGGGCACCAGACAAGGGGACTCTGAGACTATGACAGTGAGACACAAACAAGGCCACTTCCCCATTGTGTCTAAGCAACCCACAAAGCCAAGGTCGCAGTGCCACCCACAAAATACCAAGCCTCCTCCTCTCAGCTAAAACGAGAGGCTGCCTCTCCACCAATGAGCTGCAGCTGCCCGCAGGTCTCCTCCCCCTGGAGACAGGATTCAGGACGCCCAATCCCGGCCCTGCCTCTGCTTTCCATCAGCAGCCAATCTGGAGGGAGGCCCACTGCCTTAGGCAGACCTCCCCAAACCACCCAGCCCAGGCCCAGGTCTTCTAACGGGTCTCCACCCGTAGCACCCTCCGACGTGGACGCCCTGGGTGACCCGGGTGTGCGTTCGCCCTGGCCACAGTGGCTAATCAACACCCCGGCCCAGTTGAGGAGTGTTGCTGGTGGGCTGCCGGCTGGAGGGCACAGAAGCTGGAGGGCAGGTACCAGAGTTATGGAAGGTGCAACCACTGCGGGGGACCCAGTCCACCAAGGACCTCTCTGTACCATTTGCACAGGGACCTGTCAATCTGTACTTATTCCAAAAGTCAAAAGCCAAGGCATACCATGGAAAGTAGGCTGAAATACATTTGATGTCTAGATGACTAAAAACTAATGTGACATTTTCTGTGTGCGTGAGTGCAGTCACACAGAAAAGCATCATAAACTTGCTGGGCACAGTGGTGAACACCTGTAATCCCAGCTACTAGGGAGGCCAAGGCAGGAGGATCACAAGTTGGAGGCCAGCCCGAGTCACTTAGAGGGATCCTGTCTCAAAATGTAAAATAAAGATGAGTCAGGTAACTCATACCTATAATCCCAGCGACTTGGGAGGCTGAGGCAGAAGGGTCGCCAGTTCAAAGCCAGCCTCTGCAACTTACTGAGGCTTCTAAGCAACTTAGTGAGACCCTGTCTCTAAATAGAAAAAATAAAAATAAAAAGGGCTGGGACCTGGCTCAGGGGTATAAATGTCCCTGGGTTCAATCCCTCATACCAAAAAATAAATTATTAAATAAAAAT
>NW_026000051.1:9429231-9437254 GCF_001458135.2 Marmota marmota marmota
GGCGGGCAAGGGGATGTGGCTAAGTAATAGAGGGCCTCTGGGTTCAATTCCCAGTACTGAAAAAAAGAAAAGAAAAACATTATATGTTTGTTGTCAGGGCTTCTCTTCGGAGAACAGGACGGGCTCTGGGTGGGGACAGAGGCTACCCCACTTAGTGAAGGAGAAGTGATTAAGACTTCCCCAAACTAGCAGTAAAACTGAAATGAGAACAGATGATACAGTGACTCAGTACCAGCCGTCCTCTCTGAGTACATCGGAAGAGAAAGGAAAAGAAGCACGAGAAAGAAACAAAACGATGCGTCCACATCAACGCCAGCCCAATTGGCCGGCCAGAGAACACGGGTCAGGAAAATCGAGAGAGAGAGAGAGAGAGAGAGAGAGAGAGAGAGACTTGAAACAAATGTCTGGGACGCTCAGGTCCCACACCTGGCCACTGGACGGGCTCCGGCTCCCTGAGGCAGTGGCCAGGTGATCCGAGCAGGGAGCCCCGGGTAAAACATGGCAGACATCGGGGAGTCTTCGGATTGTTAGAACTTCCCAGTCGAAGGTCCTGGGGGGCGCCTCTGTGAGTGGCTCTTCGCCTGCATGTGCCTGCGTGTGTGCGCGCATGCGCTGCGGCAGAGAGGGCTGTGTGGACCCGGTGAATGGAACACATCCACATTGCTGTTATCTGCTTTGACTCCGAGTGAAGAGTGTCCGCAGAACAGATAAGCTGCCACACTGCACGTCTCCCAGTCCAGCCTTTGTCCATCCATCTCCGGAACAGGTGCTGCTTAGAGGTTATTAAACCTTACTCCTCTGCGACAGGCAGAAACATGGTCCAAAAGAGCCTACGTCCTAATTCCTGGAACCCGTAAATGTGCTCCTTTATATGGCAAAAGGGACTCTGCAGATGTGATTAAGGATCTTGAGATGGGAAGATGATTACCTGGGTGGACCCAATGTCATCACAATGATCAGAGAAGGCAGCCAAGACAGCGAAGGCTATGTCATCGTGGAACCAGAGGTGGGAGACGTGGGGCCATGAGTCAAGGAATATAGGCAGGTTCTAGAAGCTGGAAAAAGCAAATGGATTCTGCCTTAGAGGTTCCAGAAGGAGCTCAGCCCTGCAACGCCTTGACTTCCACTCAGCAAAATGGACTTCAGACTTCTGGCCTCCAGAATTGTAGAACACATTACTGTTGCTTTAAGACACCATGCTTGTTACAGCAGCCACAGGACACTGATTCCCACTGGTACCAGTCAAGGCTCAACCAGTTCTAGTTACGTCAAACTAAAGATGAAGGAATGGAGAACTGATCATTGGCCAGTTCAGATTGTGGATATCTGAGGATTCTCATGTCTCCTCTTCCAAATCTACAGCTGCCTTAAAAAAGAAGAGCTTAAGCTGGGCCACGGTGGCTCACACCTGTAATACCAGCAGCTTGGGAGGCTGAGGCAGAAGGATCACAAGTTCAAAGTGAGGCACTGAGCAACTCAGTGAGACCCTGTCTCTAGATAAAATACAAAATAGGGCTGGGGAAGTGGCTCAGTGGTTGAGTGCCCCTGAGTTCAATCCTCAGTACCACCCTCAGGGATCCAGGATCAGACTTAGAAATATAATAATTATACCCATATTTAATGTAATCTTTCCTTCTTCACATGCTGTTGTTATTAAAGGACATCTGAAAGGGCCTAAAACCCACAAAAATAGATAGTACCTTTGTTGATTATTTCAGAATATAGCTTGAAGATATTTTCACATCTGTACGCAGAGAACATATCATCCACACTGTGTACTTTATCCTTAGTGTAGAAACTAATTACATCAATAATACTTCTTGAAGGCATATAAATTCTAATTATAACGCCACAGAGGGAGCCAGGATTATCAAAACCTAAATATTCGGGTATATTATTAAATTCATCTTAAATCTCACTTCATTCAATAATCATAAACTATTTCTCTTTCCCAAGAATTCCAGCTTAGCACTTAATGTTCTGTGCTTTTGTATACAAACCATATTACCAAATTAGATCAACACGGCTAGACTATGTAGCAGGCTCATTTTTTCCAGCAAAGGAAGATAAACATACAGTTTAAAGTGTATATAGGTTCATTTTCTAAAATAATTGTGTGTGTGTGTGTGTGTGTGTGTGTGTGTGTGTGTGTGTGATGCTGGGGATTGAACCCAGGACCTTGTGCATTCGAGGCAAGCACTCTGCCAACTGAGCTATACCACCAGCCCTTTACCTTTCTGTGTTTGACAGGTTGGAATTCAAAGTTTTAAATTTTCCCGAAATTCCTAATTTAATGATGTAATACTAAAGCAAAACTGAATTTCAGTTCTTTGTGTAATTTTTAGCCTAAGGAACAGTTGACTCATAGATTCTGGAAGGGACATGAGGTTATACTGGAAAAATAGCAGAGCAGAGCATGTTATGTCCTATCATAGATCACCATTTTAGTTTCTAGAATAGATCACTTTATGTTCTAGAATAGCCCCAGGACTCGGGGGAGAAGAGACTCAAGGCAGATGTGAAGCCCATGCTGCCTCCTAGGCCAGGAGTCACAGTCCTTCATCTCTGATGCATGCAGGTATCCCCTGCCTTCTGCCAGCACCCATAAAATTCTACCAGGCTAACTCGTTAGCCCACAAATTGGATAAACATCTCAGATGCTTCACAGTGATCAACAAAGAGCATCAGATGAACACCTGTAATCCCAGCTATTCCCTACGATCCCAGCTACTCCAGCAATCCCAGCTACTCCCTACACTCGCAGCTACTTCAGTAATCCCAGCTATTCAGGGGCCTGAGGCAGGAGGATCACAAGTTTGTGGCCAGCCTGAGCAACTTAGTGAGACCGTGCCTCAAAGTAAAACTTTTAAAAGGGCTGGGAATGCAGCTCAGTGGCCGAATGCATAAATGCAAAGTCCTGTGCTCAATCCTCAACACCACACATGCACAATCAATCGTGGAAAAATACTTAACAAATTTAACACGTACAAAACTAATAAATTTTTTAAAATGCTGCTAAAAGGTATTAACCAAGATCTAAATAAATGGACCATGTTCAAGGATTGGAAGACTCAGTACTGTTAAGACAGCCTGTCTCCCCAAACCGACCTACAGAGCCAATGCAATCCCAGTCAAAATCCTAACAAGCTTTTCAAAGACCCTGAAAAGCTCAATTTTAAATTTAGATATCAAAGCTAAGGACTTAGAATAGCCAATCAAGCTTGAGAAAGAAGAAAAAGGTTAAAGGACTTACATTAACTGGTTTCAAGTTGTACTTTACAGTTTCAAAATAGAGCTAATATAAAGAAGACAGTGTGGTATTAGCATAAGGATAAGTGCACAGATCAATGGAACAGCACAGAGAATCCAGAAATAGACCCGCACACATGTGGTCAGTTGATTTTTGAAAATAAGTAAAAGATGAGATTTTTTTTTTTTTTTTAACAAATCACGGTAGAACAACTGGCTATCTGTATGTAATAAGAATGGAATCTCTGGGAAAGGTGGAGAAACCAATTTAGAGACGCAGGGACTGTGCTTGTGAGTCTCTATCTTACAACTGACTCCTGCGATAAGAAGCATCAGCCCCAACTTTAACAGGAGGAAGCTGACATTGACATGGCAATCTACAGCCAGGGGACACTGAGGAGGGATGGAGCCCAGGGATCTCTGAATCTGGGGGTTGCCTCAAGGCAAGAAACAAACCACTGTGCAGAGATGACTGAGAGGACCATGGGTCTCTAGTCACTCAGGACGCCAAATGTCCTCTCTGCCCTGGGCCCTTGTCCACATTCCCCAGCCATCTCTGCCCCCAGCCCAGCCTCCAGTCACCCCAGCTACAAGGCAGAAAGGGGTGAGCTGTCGGGGGGGAATCTCACATTTTGTTTTCACAGTGTTGATTTGAGGCCTCCAAACTGTGACAGTTCCTTGTCTCCTGAATGGAACTGGGACCAGAGTTCAAGTTGTCTCCAACCCCAGAGTGTGGTTCACAGTCAGGGGGTGCAAACAACACGATCCCCTGCTTTTGGAGTGTGGGGGATGGACTCTGGTGGGAGAGTGGCACAGGGACCATACGGAGGGCTCAGTGTGCAGGACAGCCGTCCCCGTCCTGAAGATCCTCAGCCCTTGGTAAGAGGTGGGCACAGCATCTCCTCAGAGGGGACCTGGGGTCAGACTTAGAGCTGGTGCCCAGGAGGTGGGAAGGAGAAGCAGACCAGACTCATTCTTTCCTGTTGTATCCCAGGATCCTGTGCAGAGCTTGTCAGAAAGGCCAGGGCAAGGCCTCGCACCTCGACTTCTGGTTGAAAACTACTAGTCCAGTGTAACGCCTGTGGATAGACCCTGTCACCAGCTCTACCCTGCTGCTTCAGCTACTAAGAGTCGCTCTCAACAACACATGCTCCCATCTCCTCATCCAGAGAAGCCTCTCATTTATAAAGAATTCCCACTCTTCTAGCTGGACACCGTGGTTCATGCCTATAATCCCAGCAACTTGGGAGGCTGAGAAAGGAGAATCATGGGTTCAAAGCCAGCCTCAGCAACTTAGTGAGGCCCTAAGTAACTCAGTGAGACGCTGTCTCTAAATAAAATACAAAAAAGGGGCTGGGGATGTTGCTCAGTGGTTAAGCACCCCTGAATTCACTCCCTGGTACCCACCCCCCAAATTCCCATTCTTTCAGAACCCTGAAATTCCTGGCCACACCAAAGCACTGGCCTGAAGGCTTCTCTGGTCCCCAAGTCTCTTTCCTACACTCTCTGAGGACTTCTCGGAATTTGAGTCTGCAGTGGGAGGACCCTCTCCATTTCATTTCTGTTTTTTCCTGTGCCCCTTTCTCTACAGCTGCAGGCCTCTTCCAGGACCAGTGGAGTTGACATTCATTGAGTTGCTGGAATTGGGGAAAAATAAGGGCTCCTTAAGGTACATGTGCACTTCTCTACTTCTCTCTGCTGTGTGTGATTTCTGTCGGTTTTTAAAACACAATGCAACTGCACATTTGAAAGCAAATGCACATGTAGTGAAAGTGCAGGCAAGGCATACACTGTCTTTAGGCAGCTGGCTTCACTCCTGAGGAAGGAGCCAGGCTACAGCTGCATCTCGGGGCCAGGGAACTTTCCCCTTAAAGGGCCAGACTGCAAATATTTCAGGCTTGAGAGGCCACCTTTTCAGCATGAAAAGCAGCTAGGGGCAATTTATAAATGAATGAACAAGGCTGTGTCCCAATAAAGCTTTAATGATGAACACTTCAACTTGAATTTCACATGTTAAAAATATTATTCTTGCTGGGTGGCACACACCTGTTAATCCCAGTGGCTTGTCTCTAAATAAAAATTTAAAAGGGCTGGGGTGTGGCTCAGTGGTTAAGAATCACTGGGCTCTATCCCCAGTACCAAAAAATCTTTTAAAGATCAATCTTCTTTTAATTTTCATTCCAATCATTTAAAAATGTCAAAAACTATTTCTAGCTCCCAAGCCATGTGAGAATAGGCGTGGAACAGGTCTGACCTGTGGGCCATATGATGACTCCTGCTGTCTCTCAGTCATTTTGTTTCTAAGAAAGAGAAGGGGAGGGGAGGAGAGCGTCCTCTGAGAGGTGGTACCTGCAATGCCATTCACAATGATTTTCCATGCTTTCCAAATATTTTAGGATTTTCAAAAACTTAAGGAAAGAAAGGAAAAGGCTGGAAATAATCCCCAAATGTTCCCAGAACTTCTCAGTGAGTGTTGGGATTAAAGACGATTTTTATTTGCTTCTTTTTCTATGACAGATAGAATTGGGGGGGTCCTTAAAAAGAGGGGAAAAAGGAGATGCAGGAGTGTGGCCCATAACTGGGGGTCTGTTCCCCCCCCACCACCAGGGACTTTCAGTAACACACAAGAGCCTCTTCTGGAATGCCCCTGTGAAGCTGTCCCGTCCCCTCCAGGCACGGCACACTCAGGCCCTTCCTCTGCAGGCAGCCCGAGGAGTTCTCTGAAGGTCAAGCTCCCTGAAGGCCTGGGAGCTGCTGCTGGTGGGGGGAGGAGCTGGGCCTCACCCTGTGTGTGGCTAAGCCTACAGCCCTGAGCAGGTCCTGATCCGAGGTGGGGGTGGCACATGGGACCCCCAAGCTCTTCCCAGACCCCCTCACCCACCATCCAGGGCTGCACGTTGCCACCCCGCCCCAGCTGCTGGACCACCCCAGCTCCAGGACCTTCCACCTGCCACAGGCCGCAGCACCAGCATCCAGAGCAGGCCGCTGGGCCCCCTCTCCCCCCAACCCTCTCCGCCTTGACCCCTGACCGCTTCCCTACACCTTTCCAAAAGCCTGATCCCACCAGCAGCTCCAAGCCCTCTGGCCTCAAAGGTGACCCCTGGCTTCTTAGGAGTGCCAGGCTCCTATCCTTTGGAATCTCAGGAACCCGTTCATTTATTTATTATCAATAAAAACCATAGGGCAGGACTGGGCTGTGGCTAAGGGGTGGAGCGCTTGCCTGGCCCGTGTGAGGCACTGGGTTCAATCCTCAGCTCCACGTAAAAATAAATAAATAAATAAACCACGGGGCAACATGAGGCAGGAGTGGGCAACATGGGCCCTGAGCGTCTGTCCTGCCAAATACAAAGACGGCCACTAGTACTTCATTTAAAAAATGTTCCGACTCCCAAGACCACCACCTCAGAATGAAGGGGAGGAACTGCAGCGGATTACTGCAGTGAGGTGGGTGGCGTGGGAAGCTCACCGGGGTGGCCTTGGGCTGTGATTCTGCTGCAGGCCAGGGACTACAGGCAGCAGGAGTCCAGCACTAGTCCTCTGAAGGGAAGGGCGTGCAGTGTCCCCTGAGTCCATCCAAACCTGTCAGCCTCTCCACCTGCCCCATGTCTCTGCACATCCTAGAGGAGTGGAAAGACCTCTGGCCCCACCTCCTGGACACCTCCCCAGAGGCCATGGCCACGCCCACTCCAAACTGCTCCGGTCCCTCCCTCCCTGTGCCAGCTCGGACCACTGGGTGGCCGACAGTCACGGTGGTTTCTGCTGCCCACTCTAGCCTCCCTCCCAACCCCAGGGCAGCTTGCTGGTTGCTAAGTCCTTTTCCTAAGTACAGGGAGGGCTACCAACCGGACTCTGTCACTCGGCTGCTGGGTGATGGCAAGCAAGCCACTCGGCCACACTGACCTGCAGTTTTCTCTTCCACAAAAGGGAGCAGGTAACAGTGTCCATGAGGACTGAATGCGATGGTGCTTATAAAGGGCTCAGGAGAGCGGCTGGCACTGGGTGGGCGGGCACTCAAGGAACAGAGGTCACCGTCATCGCTGTTACTGCTATTTTCAAAGTCCTTCCTTGGTGGCGGGGGCCACGCCTCTTGGTCACCATTCAAGGCCCTGACTATCTTCCCCATCACACCATCTGCTAACCTGATCACAGCACCTTCCCTGGGACTCTGAGCACCACCAGGCAGGGGCTGGCTACATCGTCATATCATGGCAGCCCCTGGCCCAGAGCCTGCACACAGTAGGTGACTCATGAAAGCCCTGCTGCTCTCAATACCAGTTATATTTGTAGCAGCCTCTGGGGATGCCGAGGAACCATCTGGATGGTTCCAATCCCCACGGGTGTCTTGTCATACCTTGACATCAGTCCTAACAGATTTGTGACCAGCCCCTCAGGCTTTGGATGGACAGATAATAATGACAAGTCACCCAGTCCGCAATGATATCTGACACTGTGCCGCATCTAGTTGTTAGGTATGCTTCTGAGCCCAGAGAGATTCAGTGACTTGTCTGAGGTCACACAGTACACCCGGCCCCACTCAGGACCCCTGCCTTGGCCACACTCCTGAACCAAAATCAGTGTCCCCAGAATAGATGTATAAGTGGAAAGAAAATCACCTTTTTTTTTTCCCTAAGATTATTCCAGATTGCCAGTTTATTGGTGTCCAGTCTCTAAACTCAAGCTCCACAACTCTCCATACCAAGGGGAGGACACCAGGAAGGAGCCCCATCTGCCTGCCAGCTCCTCAGCCAGCAGCTCTGGGGAGGGGCGCCAGGCT
>NW_026000051.1:9438815-9444268 GCF_001458135.2 Marmota marmota marmota
AACCTTCCCGGGAATGGCAGAGCGGGGGGGGGGCGGGAGCCGACTCCCCAAATACCTACTTAACGGAAAACAAAACTTCAGCTCCCAGCAAGCTCCGAATGTTCCTGACCAGGAAATACTCTCCCTTTCCTGACATTTAACCAAGTGGCCCCGAGAGGAAGGTGCAAGGGAAATATCACAGCGTTGCTTTTCTTTTAAAAATAGTCAAAAGGCTGCATGTCATTTCCAAAGCAAAACACGTATGGAGTCCAGGATGTGAGCGTGTCCCTGTCCAGTTACGCAGGAGCTCCACCCCCCAGCTGAGAAGACCCAACAACAACAAAGAAAACCCGGCTGCCTCAGTTTCCCTCTGTGTGCTAATCTTAGGAAAAAGGGACAAAGGGAACCAAGACTTGAAATAAGACGCAAAGGGGTCTGGATTCCAGACCGCATCTTTCCTTAGCATCTTTAGGGAACTTCCAGGCCAGCGGCCACGGCTTCTTCGGGCCTCAGTTTTCCCAGATGTCAAAGGGAACCGCTGGCTCCTGGTGCGGGAGCTGCAAGGGACCCCCAGTATCAGCAGCAGAGCGAAGCAGGCTCCCTGCCCCTCTCTTTACCACCGGGTCTCAGTAAATACAGAAGCAGAATGAAAGGGGGCAGAGACGGAGCTCCCAGGAACCAGACCACTGCACCTACCCTGCTGAGATCAAGAGCAAGCAACACCCCAGGTCCATCACGCTCTGAGTCACACCAACCCAAGAAGGTGGTCTGCACTGAGATTCCCAGGGCGGCTCTGAGCACAGCCTTGCAGCCCAGTGGCCTCGGTTTTAACACCTAACCTATTCCACCCTGAGCTATTTCCTCACCTACCAATGTAACCGTCCCTAGTTCGGGAGGGTGGAGAGTTAACCTCAGATGCGAGATGGCGAGGTCCCCGGCACAGGGCTGGCCCACATTCAGCTTGATGAAAGGGAGCTATTGTTATTAAAGGGGATGAGGACAGTCCAGGAACACCAAGGCCAAGTGGCTGGCATTCCAGCAGGTTAACTGGCAACTCCAGCCTCCCTCAGGACCTAGAGAGCTCTGGGGAGTGGGCCTCACCCCAGGGGACACTGAACATTCCACTCATCACTAAGGAACTTAGGGGAGAAATAGGGCTAAAGCCCTGGGACCTGTGAACAGCACAGGGAAATGGCCCGGTAGCAGAATATGAATGAGAACTAGGTACAGGGGCACAGGGGCTGGGCCTGGGGAAGGAGGGGTCCCTCCTGGGCTATACCACATAGGTAGAGGAACCAACCAGGAGGAATGACTACCTACAGATGGCCCACTGAGTCCCTTCCCCTGCCTCCCTCCCAAGTTACAGCCAGGATTGTAGGAAGTGATGGCCATGAACAGCAGATGGAATTGCTGACTGTGCAAACCATATAGGAAGAGAGCAGGAGGCCTTACCAAAGCCAAGGTCTGACCTCAAGCTCTGCCTGCTCAGGATTTGGAACTGGGCAGAGTGAGGCTCCATCAGTTCTGAGTTGTGTGACCGTAGGCAAGAATTTCAGTCTCTGGGCTGCAGTTTCCTCATCTGTAAAATGAGGATGATACTGGTATCTACCTCATGGCATTGTTCTCGGCATTAAAGAGGTGACACAAGTGCTGAGTTAATCTCACCAATGGAAGCTGAGTGACACTTGGCAAACAGGATGCACCATTTTAAACATTACCACAGCCCATAATAGGAGTGAGCTCCCCACATCCTAAGGTATGTAAGGGTGAGGATGGTCTGGAGAAGCTGGGTTCAAGTCCCAGAGGCAGGATTGTGTCCTAGCAGGAACAGAGGACCAGAGAGGTGGCAGAGGGTAAAAGGATTTCAGCAGTCTCATCCAAGGCAAAGCCAAAACTATGTCATGGGCCTCCGGGGGACATTTGAGGGTTAAGGACCACAAGGTACAACTAGTTCCCAACCTCGGGGCTTTCGCAGTCTTGCCCAGCTCAGGGGGTCCAAGCTGCTGCCCCAGAGGCTCTCAGCAGGTCTCACTGAAGCCAGGACCCCCTGAAAAGGCCACAGCCCCCTGTGCTTGCTGCGGTTGTTTAGGGGTCCTTCCCTGTCCAGGGCTCCCAGTTAGGAACCAGCTGCATCTAACAAGCTCCCCAACTCTGCCGCCATCTTAGAGGCCAGCAGCCGTGGGTTTCACACTGAGTTCCATGAAGGTGGCCGTGGACCAGCCATAGCCCCTCTGGGCCTCACTACGTCTCCAGGCCATCCCCAGCAACTGGATCACCCGACTGCCATGTTCTGAGCCTTGGTGGGGGGCACCCCCTCAGGAGGTCAGCCCAGCCCGTCTGGGTTCCACTGTGTGGCCCCTGTACCTTCATTCTACAAAGTGTATTGCAGGTTCCTGGGGCCCCCTCCTGAGGCCCACGGCCTCCAGCAGCCCTGACAGGAAAGGCACGCAGCTCCCCAGGCCCTGGGATGTACCAGAGCCAGAGGGGTCACGGCTGAGCTGGGAGGAGAGCCCGTATCTCTCCTATCACTGCTCAACTCCCCAGAAAGGGCCCCGTGCCCCAGTGCACCCCAAACGCTGGCTTCCCCAACTAACAGGGGCTTGGAGAGGGCAATTCATCTCCATGCACCCTCAGCACCCAGGCAGAAGCCCAGCACACAGTAGGTGTTCCAAAGGTGTTTGCTGGCCAAATGAAGGGCCATGAATTTATCCAGGGTCAGGGGAAAGGACAGAGCTGTCCTTAACCCCAGTGCAGGTAGGTGGGGAGACACTGGTTGGTGACACTTTTCTAGGGACAAGACCCCTCAGATTCATGGGCCGTGCCCAGCCTTCAAGCGGACCCAGGGTCACAGGGTACAATGTGATATGGCCAGATGACCCTCACCATGCAAAGATCACCAGTTGTGGCCTCTTGTTATTATCAAGCTTTATAAACAACCACAGGGCTCGCTGTGCCCATTCTTCAGACGAGGACGTCAAGGCCCAGAGCAAGGGTCAGCCTAGCTTGTCTGCCCCACACTGGTCAAGCCTGGGTGGCTGCAGCCCTGCCCCTCATTTGCAGCCCTGCCAGGGACAGTGTTCTGCTCAGGTGAGCAGTGTGCCCCCTCCCCTCCATTCAGAGGAGGAGTAGGGGACAGGGAGGGGTAGGGAGCCTCCTCCGAGGTGCTGGCCTGGCCATCTGGCGGTCCCTGTCACCGGCCACCTCCCCTGCACTCTCCTACTTCGGAGCACACACAGCTTGAGCTCCTGGTTGCTTTCCTTCCGTGCCAGTGGCAGAGACCAGAGAGGGCCAGGCCCAGGCTGAGGTGCTGTGTGCCACTCTTCCTCTGGAGTCTGGTGCCACCACCGTGGGGCCAAACCCCAAGGACCATGGGGAAAAGGGTATCCCTCAAGGCCAAGGGTAGTTTCCCAGCCTGAGCTAGCACCTGGGCAGGGCTCTGTCCTCAAGATGGGGAGTGGCCCTGGAGCAGGGTCAAGTGCTCGGGTTTCATGGAAGGAGGGCTATGGCGGCACTGGACACCTCTGCCAAGGTGGGCAGGAGCCCCAGCCTCTGCCTCACACCCTGCCTGCAGCTCTCACCCAGCTGTGACTCCCCATCACTGAAGGTCCTTGATTAGGGCCAAACTCTGTCCCCTGCTCTCCCCTCCTCTCCACTGCCCTCCCCCATCACAGGCTGAACTCAGTCCACACACAAGACACTGTCCTTTTCCTGTCTTCCGCACACTGTTCCTTCTAGCAGGGAAAGGACAACAGTTCACACTCATCTGTGTCCTTAGCCAGGCACAGGCTTCTGGCTTTCTGCACTCAATTTATCACACGAGGTCACTGAGGCCTGGGGACGTAACTAGCCAAAGGATAGTTTTCTGCAGAGGTGGGATTTGAACCCAGACCTGACTCATTCACTCCCCTGCCAAAGGAAATCCGATCCATCCGATGAGGCATGCTCCAAATGTCACCTCCTTTGTGAAGCACTCTCTGATTTCCCCAGATAGACTTCTGTTCCAGGACAGTCCCCTCCCACTCCCAGCAAGGCTGTGAGGAGGATGAGACACCAAGCAGAACTCAGGCACCCTTCGGGCCTTGGAGCTGGATCTCAGGTGACAGCCTGACACATAGAGAGATGGTCCCTTGCACCAGCTGGTTGAACGGAAGGAGGAGTTTGGGTACTCCCTACACCTGCAGTCAAGGATGGAGCATCCCATAGAACAGGTCAGGGTGTGTGCAGGAGAGCTCCCGGTGGCCAGAACATGACCGGACATTTGTACAATTTCCATTTTTCACAGCATGAAACTGTCTCCTCCAGGAATCCTTCAGCTACTGCCATTTTATGGCTGAGAAAACTGAGGCACCGAAGGCCTTGTCCAAAGTCACAAAGCTTAAACCCAGATCTCTGGTCTCCCACACCAAATCTGGGGTCTGGGAGTAGCCCGAGGCCATTTCAGGAAAGGTAAAGGGCAGAGGAGAATCACAGGCTTTGAGAGACCCACCGGTATAGAACTCCCAGCACACACCTGTGCACACACCCAGCCTTGAACTTGAACTCTTGTGTGCATGGGAACTCACTACTTCCTGAAGAAGCCCTGTACATCGCTGTTCCCCGACTGAGGGAAAAGTCTTCCCCATTCTGGGGGGGAAGTGACCAAATGTGAACTGCCCGTCTGCCTCATCTACCCTCACACTGACAAGAAAACTGAAGTTCAGGGACAAGGGGGCCCAGGTCACAGGCCGGTGGGAATCTAAACCCCCTGGGCCTGCCAGACTGGGCATGGCCTTTGCTCAAACCCCTCGGTGGTCAGGCTAGGCACAGAGCCAGCCTGCCGACTCCCCAAGATAACCTGGCCCCACTCACTGCCAAGCCCTGGCCCCCTCCTCCCTCCCACCTCAGGGACACCCCCATGGGGCTTTGCCGGGCTCTAGCCTTCCCAGGGCCCCTTGGCCTCCGGCTCCCAGGGGCCTCCCTCCCACCTAGCTAGGGAAGGAAGTCCCCAGGATCACAGCATTTCCAGCTGAGGATCCTGTTACTGGAAGAGAAAATGCGGGGCACACCTCCCCCTCCGCCTGGTCCTGCTGCTCCGAAGAGGAACCTTTGCAAGGACCCCTCAGGGGGGTCCTGGACAGAGGCTCCACTCCTCCACCTCACCTGTCCCTCCACCAAAGAGGTGGGGAGCTGTTAAGTCCCTGAGAAAGAGAGAAGTTCAGGGCCGGAGGGCGGCTAAGCTTGGGGCCGGGCAGCGCAGCCAGGTGAGGGGAGCCCAGATCCCCTCCACTAAGGAGGTCCGGTCTGAAAGGCGGAGGAAAGAGGCCCCGGATCCCAGTGTCCCTTGTCCTCGCAGGGCCTCGACTTCCCCAAGAAGCAGGATAGGGGCAAGCTGGGGCCATGCACGTCAGGCGGACTAGGGTCCCGGCGAGGAGCGGAGGGGGCCCTGGGTCCCTGGCCCCCCAGGCCATCGGGGGGGGGGGGGCAGACCTGGGGTC
>NW_026000051.1:9444889-9456292 GCF_001458135.2 Marmota marmota marmota
CACCCCGCGGGGCGCAAGGGGCAGCCCAGGGCGTGGGCAGGTGTGAACGGTGCACACCCGCGTGTGCGCGGCGCCGAAAGATGCCTGCTTGGAAGCCAGACGGGCACCGTGCTACGGGGACAGCCACCTTACATTAGGGTCCCAAAGAGGCTGATGGCCCAGGCTGGTTCCTGTCCCAAGGGAAGGAACTGGGCTGAAAAACCCTCCCGCAAACACACAGCTCCACAGGCCCCCGGCCCAGGCAAGTGGAAAGTCTTCCCTGTCTTCAGGATACCTGTCTAATCTCTCCATTTTAAAGGCTGCCGTCTAATACACACAGTATTCCTACATCATTAAGGTTACAGTGTGTATCTCAAGCTCACAAAAAGTCCAGACTATCAGGAACTTCAGGGGCCTTTCCCAAAGCTGTACATTTTGTCCCTTTTGATCTGGACCCTTCCCCAAATAAACCATCACAGATCCCTAGTCCTCCTCCAACTGGGCATGGTCAGCAGCTCTGCAGGCCTGAGGGCAGGGCAGAATGATCCCCAGGCTCTTCTGGGGACCATAAGCTGAGCTGAGAAGGGAAAGTGCCAATCCCACTCTCAGTATTGCTTTGCCTGAAAAACTTTCTCAAAGTCTCTCACTCTCTAGCTCAAGAACCTTCCTTGGCTCCCCAAAGTGTAAGGGCAACAAGTCCAAACTTCCTTCCTTGATATTTGGACTTCCAATAATATGGCCCCAACCAGACCACCCTTCAGCCTCATCTCCACCTGCTTCTCCCTTCTCTTTGCTCTACACCCACCAGGGACCCTCCTGTCTCCATTTCTCCATGGAGCCCAAGTCGACCCTTTTAGGTCCTGTAGCCCTCCCTGACCATCCGGGCCATCAGCAATCTCTCTCTCTCCCCTCAGCAACATTTATCTTTTAAATTATTAAAACAACTACCTATCTGAGCTCCATCTCTTCAAGGACAGAAGGGGAAACTGAGGCCGCGAAGGGACGTCTGAGTTCCATCAGTCACTCATTAAGTGACAGAGGCAAGGGGCCTTGGCCGGGGACTGTCGACATGCACACTCAGGGGTGGCAGGTCAGTGTCTGAGGCTGTCTGGGTGTCTCCCTCCAGAAGGTGGGGCCTGGAGGGGTGGGCAGCCTGGTGGGAATCCGGGCCGGGTTTTGCTCCTCACTGGGGAAGCCCCCTCCTTAGCTCCTCAGCCTGGAGGGAGGGCCCAGGTCAGCAGGAGCTGGGACCACAGCTGGAAGCCAGGCGCCTTCCCCAGGACCAGGGGGGAGGGGCGGGAAGGGTAAGGCTCCTTCAAACCCAGTCTGGGGAGTCCAGAGCCATCAGCTCCCCTGGCCCCTCTTCCCAGAATAATGGCCAATCCCACAGAAAGATGGAAAACCACAGTGTCCACGGGAACATCAGTAGCCTTCTTTGGGTTAAGCGTTGCTCCATCTCATTCCAACAGCAGGAACGCACAGGAACCGCTTTAGAGACCCCGGGATAGAGCCTGCACCCAGCTGCTAGATGCCTCTCCAAGCTGTGGGCCTTCCTAGCAGGCGCCTCCTCCGGCCAAGGCACCAGAGCCCAGAGGAGCACCTCCCATGCAGGTGGGGCTCAGAAGCCACCCAGTTACACCTCGACACTTCCAAAGGACAAATAATCTCCACCAGTTTGCAGGATGAGGAGCCCCAGGAAGTCCTGCTCAGAGTGGGGACGACAATCTTGCTCCCAGGGCCCGAGCTCCTCTGGCCCAGTTCTAGCTCCTTTGAGGGAATGGAAGCTCGGAAGCTTGCTGCCAACTCTGACTAGTGCTGGGGACAAGTGGTCTTGGCCTGCCCCCCAACTGGCAGCCTCAGACCGGTGTGTGGAGGGGAGGGAGGGAGCAAGCCCATCTCAGGATCTCGTCTGTAAACAGTTGGGTTCCAAAGGTCTGGCCCAGTCTCTGCTTCAGCATCTTGGGTCCTCTGTACCTCAGCTTCCCTGCCCACCTAGAGGCTTGGTACCCCTGACCTAGACCCCTGGCCTAGCTGCCTGGAGGGGAGTCAGCTAGTGAATTCCTGGCTTTGGGAGCGGATGGCTATTTACCCTGGTGGCTGGGTGCTGTGTAGGAAGGGGGAAGGGCTTCCTGGCCCAGGACCCTGTGGTGGGCAGGCAGACAAAGACAGCTCCCTGGAAGCCGCAGCACAGCATCTGGAATCGATCCTGCTGGTGCAGCTAGCCACCCACCCCCTCGGCCACCCCCACCTCCTGCTGTGAACAGGAACCCCAGGCCTCCTCCCCTGAACAGCTCCCTATCCTGACACAGCCTAGGCTGCGGGAGGGGCACCTGAAAAGCCTGGTCCATCCCTCCCACTGCTTCCTGTGGCTGACAGACAGACCTACAGACATCAGGCCAACACACACACCAGGGGCAGCCCACTATGATTGCCTCAGACAGAACAGGCTTCCCAGGCCCTGCCTGATCCAAGAGCCTCCGGCCTAAAAGTCCAGTTCTCCCACCTGGTCCACCTCCAGAGGGGCTCCTGAGTCGGTCCAGTTCCCCACTCCACGGTATGCTGCTCTGAGTGGGGGTCAAGACTGCAGCCCCCAAATCATCCCAGCTTATCCAACAGGCATATTCCTAGATTTCCTCAAGATACTTGGTTTGATGGGTCTGAATGGGGCCTAGAAGTGTGTGCGTTCAATAAATCCCAGGCAGGGAACTAGGGCTCACTACTCAGTCACCCAACCCCAACAGCATCAGAGCACCTACCTCTGCCACAAAGCAGCCACCCCCTCTGCAGGTCCTGTCTCACTCCTCCATCCAGCCTCCAAGGCTCTTTCCAACCTCTGGTCTTCCCCCTTTTGTAGGACAACTGCCACCAGGCTCTTGGGAAGGCCCGGGACTGATGGACACAAAGAATTCCCCTCTGGGCAGAAAACTCAACACCAAGTAGAATTACACCATTGGGAAGGAGATGGGGGTGGCCTTAGAACTGGGCTGAGAAGTCCGGGTTCACCAGGGGCCAAGCAGGGGCAGGTCAGAAGGTGCTGCAGACGCAAGAGGGCTAGCGCTACCCCCCTGCGATGGCGCCTCTTCCTGAGATGTTAGGTTGGAAGTCAGAGAGCCAGGAGAAAAAAAAATCATATGGCCAAATTTACCTTTGAAAAGCCTTAAATTGCCCATAAAGCAGTTTTTCCTTGAGCACTGGGACGGATCACCCATTCCTTCAGCAGAGCACAAGGCGGAAGGGCCTGGACTACATTGAGGGACCCTGTTGTATTGGGAAACACCACCATTGGCAACCAGGTATCTATCTTCAAAACCTAGATTCTCCAAAGGAGGAGAGATGGCCATGCATGGAGGGGATCGCAGAAACCAAGACTTCCCAACAGCACAGAGGCCTGAGCTTGACTCGAAGGGCTTGTCTGAGGGCAGAGTTTGGCTTTAATACTAGTAACGGTAGCTGGACTGCATTTAGCAGGTGCCTTGCCCCAGATCTTGCTCTTGGCATTCCACACACCTTATCTCATTTGATCTCACGGCAACCCTAGTGGACAGATGTTTTCTGTTTTGTTTTTGTAAAAAATAGTGGAGACACAAAGAGAATAAGTTCCTTAAGGTCATACAAGGAGCCAGGATTTGAACCCAGGGGACTGGCAAAAGCCAAGGTCATTATAAAGTTGAGCGGGACTTAATGCGGAGGCGGGGGAAGGGCAACAGTGTAAAACTTCCCTGGTCAAGGGACAGCAGGAGGCTGGGGGGACGGGAGTCCTGACAGGGGAAACAACCCCACCAGGCTCCACACAATGGGTGTCTGGAGGGCTCAGACCTGTCAGGTTTCCTGTCGGGACAAGGGTGGGGGGCGGTAAGCAGGGAAGTCCCCAGCCAGGCGGTCCTGTAGACATCCGCCTTCCAGCCAGTCTCCACCTCTGTCCTCGGAGCAGGGGCATGGGTGGGGGTGCCTGGCACTCAGGGTTCAGGTCACAGCCGCTGCCCTCAGAGGCCGCCCGTCTGAGAGGCAGTGCTGGCTTCCTGTATCCATCCTGCCTCCAGAATGAGGCTGGACCAGCAGGCGGACCTTCATGGGGAGATGGGGAGGCTGGAGGCCAGCTCGTCCTGTGCAGTGGAGAGCAGAGAGGCCCCATGAGGCCAGACAGGGCACCCCCACCTCACCCCCACCTGCCTCCCAAAAACCACCAACAAATTTAATGACATCCTTTGCAGAAAATGGCCACAGCAGGGCCAAGATGACCCTGGGCTGGGATGGCTCTGCCTCTCTCAACACAGGCGGAACTGGGGACCCGGTCAAGCGTGGACATTTGAACACACAGAGACAGAGCCTCAGGAAATGTGAGTGCTCTTTCAAACACGTCACCTCCCGCTGGGAGTGGAGCTGGGGAGAGGCCTGGGCTCTGACTGGGGTGGGGGTGGGAAGCACAGGGGACTCTAGGACCTAGAACAAGGACCTAGGACCTTGTTCCCTCAGGTTCCCTCAGGTTCCCCCAGGTTCCCCCAGGCCACCTCCCTGAGAGTCTGTCAGAATCCAGAAATCTCCCCCAGAACCCAAACTCTCTTCCAGAAGCCCCGAGAAAAGGAGCTTCTCCCTGGTACCTACCAATGGCCTATTTTAAAATCCTGGGTCGTCAAATGGAGAAAGAACCTGAGGATAAGGGATAGGGGCCGGGAAAGTGTGGCCCAAAGGGAAGGACAGCACTGTCCTGCGGGAAGGCCCTGCCTAACCCTGGGCACCCCCCAGTCACAAAGGGTGGATTGCCCTCTTACCCAGCGCCAGCACCTCGGGGGGTGGTCAGCAGGGCTCCTTGAAGATGAAGGGGCAGGGTCAAGGGAGGGCATGACCCTCCCAAGGTCACGTGTAGGGGAGAGGCTAAGCCAGGACTCCCCCTGGGGACCTGGATCCAGCTGCCCAGGCTGCCTGCCTGTGTCTGCCCTCCCAACGCGCAGCCTGTGCATTCTGCCCCCAAGCCGAGGGTCCAATCCTGTGGCCCTGGGGAGGCTGGGATCCACTCTCGGGCCCGTCCTGGCCCTCCCTGGCCCACCCCCAGCAGCCGGTGTGTCTGCCCAGATGGCCAGGCCTGGAGCCACGCTCTCTCTGCACTTCCTCTCCGTGCCCTGACCCAGAAATTCTGCCAAGCTCCAGGTGGGCCCCGGGCCCCAGCCAGGCTCAAGGCCCCTCCTTCCCCCTGACCCAGCCTGGGGCTGAGGCTCAAGGTCTCTGGGCCTCTTCCCCTCCCCCTCACCCAGTGATGGGCCCAGATTGCTCCACCCCACTGGGTGGCCAGAGGGGGTGGCATATGGTCCCAATGTGAGGTCAGGGAGCTCCCTCCCTTCACAGGCAGGCTTGCCTGATCATCTGCAAACCATTTCATGGTTGGCACTGGCCTCGGCTCCAGGACCCAGGGCCTTGCTAGGTCTCTGCAGAGCTCATGAGGAGGACAGCTGAACTGGCCCGGTAGCAGGCTCCTAGGAAGTTCTGGCATAGGCAGGGAGCTGAAAGGGCATGGGATTTGGAGTGAGGAGCTAATGCCTTTTAGCTGTGTGATCCCAGATCAGTGCCCTCACGTCTCTGTGCCTCAATTCCCTGGAGGGGAGAATGGGCCTGAGGATCCTCAGCTTTAAGAGCGCTTGGGAAGGTCAAAGAGCATAGCGGATTAAAGCATAGGGGATACACTGGGCAGCACCTCCCGCTCTGGGCTATTTCTTTTGTCACTCATTTGTAGGTTCTTTAAGAGGACAGCCCAGAGCTGGTCGGATCAGTTCTTGACCCAGAGCAACTTAAGACTGACTGGGAGAGAAGGTGGCAGCATTAGAAAAATGGTGACTGAGTCCATCGGTCTGGCGTCAGCCCTCAGAGAACTGGGAGGAGGAGGAGGAGGAAGTCCTGAAGGCTGCCTGGAGGAAGAGGCACTGGCATTGTGCTGGAAGGCTGAGTAGCAGTGACTGGGTAGAGAGCAGAGAAGGAGAGGGGAGAGAGTACGGGCAAAGGCCCAGAGGTGGGAGCCAGCAAAGTGTTTTACTAGGGACAGTGTGTACGGCTGTGAGACTGGAGCAAAGCATGGGGTGGGGACTTGAGGTCAGGCTACATGAGGGGTGAGATCAGGGGAAAGCGATGGAGAGAGATCCAAGTGGGGGCGAGGCCCAGGCAGCCCCTCCAGAAGGGCAAAGGAGAAGTGGTGAGGACAGAACCCTGAGAGGAGATCTGGGTTTGAGGCTTAGATCTGTCGCTGTGTGGCTGTGCACCCTCAAATAAGTCACAGCCCCTCTCTGATCCTCACTCTGCCATTATAAAAAGAGGAGCTAACTCCTAAGACAGGCCTGAGGTGTGGGGCGGGGCTGGATGCCCATGAACTACCCTTGAAGCATTCAGAAACACACCAGGGCCCCACTCCCAGCATCCCTGAATCCAATCTTGGGGACAAGGCCCAAGGAATCTATATTCTTAAGAGAGCTTGCTAGCACTTTTTTGGGGAGCCACTGGCTAAGACGGTTCTGGACCCTGTGGTCCCACCCCAGGTTCTTTGCATTGCTGTCCCTTCCACCTCATTCATGCTGACCAGGTCTTCAGATGGTCACCTCCTTCCCATTGTTCAGGCCTCAAATATGACCCCTTCAAGACCTTCCCGGGCCCCTTATCTCAGGCCCTAATCTCCCCCACGTCGGCCCACAGTGTCTCCTTGTGGCCTCATTTGGTTTTCTTCAGCTGACCACAGCCTCCTGAAACCCTCTTATCTGTGTGACCTGTGTCCGCCAATCATCTCCCCCAAACTCTAATGCAGACAGGGCCCTTCTCAGCCCGATTCACGATTCACGGCCACATGCCCAGAGCACAGGTCAGCACCTGACGTGTGTTTGAGGAGGGAGGTGAGTGGAGGGAGCTGGGCTCAAAGTCCCCATTCTTTTTTGAAGACTGGCAGTCACGGGACCAGGGACAAGAGACTGCCTCTCTGGACCTGGGCTTTTCTCCCTGTGTCGCAGGCTGGAGGGTTTTCGTGCACATGGCAGCCCGGGGCCGGTCAGGAGGCTGGGGGTGCAGCTCCTGGCTCTGTGCAGGAGCTGGCATGGGGGTGGCTCAGAGGACACACAAATGGATGAATAAATGCCCTGGCCCTGCCTTTGGACAGTCTCCTCCCGTTCCCGGCCTCGGCCTCCCCTCTGTAAAATGGGCTTGGCCTGCTGGGTCTTTCGGAGACCTAGAACACTACGCTCACAGTCTCTGCGCTTAATCCAGAATACAAGTGGGGGCCAGAGAAGGTGTCAGGGGAGGGGTAAGCCTTGCCAGAGCCATGGGATCCCACCTACCCCACGGTGGCATCCTAAGGCCACATAGGTGAGAAGCAAATACAGCTTCTGCCACCTTTTCCCCTCAGGTCCCCTTCTGAGTCAGAACAGTGAGACTCTGCCCCAACCCTGGGAACAGCATTTCGCCTGGAAATTCTACCGGGGGAGGAGGAAGGGCTGGGGACTACGATTTCTGCACCTGCTCAAACAGGAAGTGGCTGAAAGTTTGGGGCCAAGGAAAACAAGTTCAGGGTCACCCTGGAAATCGGCAGTCCCCATGGCTAGGGACTTGCCCATTCCCCAGATGACGCTGTCCTAGTGGTTAGCGATGAACACACACAGACGGGAGCTCAAGGGGGAATGGCCCTGACCACGGGCAAAGGCCTGAGACGAAGCCAAATCTGCCCAGCCTGTTCCGGCACACCTTTGGCCATGGGGAACTCACTACCAAGCCAGTTCCTTGTGCCCTTGGAAAGTCTGAAAGTGAAGCTGTGTTCCTATTAGGAACTGAAGAAGCCACTGGGTGTGACCATGCACATGAAGAATCCCAACTACACGGAGGCGGAGGCGGGAGGATCACAAGTTCAAATCCAGCCTGGGTGACTTAGCCAGATCTTGTCTCAAAAAGGAGGAGGAAGAGCAGAAAGAGGAAAAAGGAGAGGAGGGGGAGGGGAGGAGGAGGAGAAGAAGAAGGAAGGATGGAAGGAGGAATAAGTAGATTGAGAGGCCTTGGGGGATCTAGTGGTCAGCTCCCCCTTGAATCAGCACTCAGAGGCTCAGGACTTGCCCAGGGTCCCTCACGCACCCCAGGTCCTGCCTCTGTTCCCAGCAGCAGCTGTGGGCACAGCGAGAGGATGCCAGTAGCCGAGGGCTGGAGTTGGGGCTCCTGGCCCACCTACTCCTGACTATAATCCCGGGTTAGGTGTGGGGGCTGACCTCTGGCTAACCCTTATTTGAAATGCCAGAAGACACAGGCAAGGATCCCAAATTGTCCTCGTGCCCCTGAGAGCACGGGGTGCAGCTGGGCTACAGAGGCCTCTACACCGCCCTTAGATGGATGGCCCTCTCCTCTTGCCTGTAGCCCAGGCCTAAGGAGGCTGGAAGGTGGTTTCAGAGCTTGCCGGGCCTGCTTTCCCTGAGCTCGAGTTTGTGCGCTCCTGGTGCCCTCTCGCCCACACTCACCACCCTTACGCGGACTTCCATGCACACACACACTGACTCCCACTCAGGCGCATTCCCTGCCCCAATGCTGGGCTTGCCAGGCCCAGTCAGGCCCAGGCCCACACAGCCGCCTGGAGCCTCACCCGCAGTCAGGGCTGCCCCTGCCTGGCTGGGGCACCCTGGGACAAAGTCCTTGCCCCAAGCTCCACCATGGGGAGGGACAGACTGGGGAGCCCTTGCTCAGAACTTCTATGTCTCTAGGACTGTGCCCAGGGTGAGCCCCTGAGTGGCACGGCTCAGGGCCCCAGTCTGCTGAGTGACTTGGCAAGGCTCCCCCCACCCTTGGCCCTGTTCTCCATGGTGCAAAGAAAGGGACAGTCCAGAAGCACGATTCTCAGACTCTAAGACACTTCAGGGAGCCAGGCATGCTGACACACGCCGGTAATCCCAGCGGCTCGGGAGGCTGAGGCAGGAGGATCATGAGTTCAAAGCCAGCCTCAGCAAAAGTGAGGCGCTAAGCAACTCAATGAGACCCTGTCTCTAAATACAACACAAAATAGGACTGGGGATGTGGCTCAGTGGCTGAGTGCCCCTGGGTTCAATCCCTGGTACCAAAAAGAACAAAAGACCCTTCAGAGGCGCGTGTTAAAATGCAGATGCCCAGGCTCACCTTAGAGAGTCAGGTTTAGCCAATCTGGGGCAGATTCCAGGAACCTACATTTTTATGCAGCAGGAAGTGGGTCCCCCGGGTATTTTTCTTTAGAAGTGGGGATTGAGCCCTGGGGTGTCCTGTCACTGGCCGACAGCCCCAGCTCTTTTTATCTTTTGAGACAGGTCTCAACCTGCCATGGGAGCCTCCTGCCTCCGCCTCCTGTTGTCACAGGAGTGAGCCAGCAGTTCCAACTGTGGGCTCTTAAGTTCCCTATAGAATCCTCAGCAGAGACGAAGCGGCCATGTCCAGACTCCAGCTTGCTCTCTTTCTCGGCACCAGGGCCCACAGGCAGGCAGGGGTTATGAACCTCGTGGTGCAGAAGGGCCGACGGAGGCCCAGGCTGCAGCTTGCACACTCCCTGAGCCACCGCACAGGCTCCAGCTCTGTCTGTCTCCCCAGATTCCCAAATGCAGTCTGCAGCCTGGGGCCCAAAGGGTCAGCTCAGGCCAGGCAGCAGCCCTGATTGGCACCCTCTGTCCTGGTCTTGGAGCCCTCTGACTTCATCAGGTCTGAGCTGATTAAAAGATCCCCTTACATCTCTGATAGGCATGGTGTCCCCTTACAGGACTGTGAGGGACATGGTCCCATTTGAGGCAATGGCCCGCCTGGCCCTGTTCTCTGGCCAGCTTCAGAGTGGACGCCGCTGTCACAAGGGAGGCTTAGACACACGCACTGGGAGAAACGGAGGCACAGAGAGGAGAGAGCCTTGCCCACACTTGGCAGCACCCAGTGCTCGCTGTGTGCCAAGCAGCGTGAATGCAGCAAGTCTTCATTGCAACCTGAAAAGCGGACACTAGGACTGTCCCCACTTACAGACACAAGGGTTGAGAAGTGGAGGAGACTCAGCCCTGCAGCCGCCTCCATGGTAACCCCAGGACGCTACAAACGGTCTCCCTCTCTCGTTTCCAAGTAACTAACCTGCCAACAACCCCTTTCCAAAGGCCAAGAGGATGGAGCATTTGTTAAAAGGTGTCCCGGAGCAACAAGGCTGGGGGCCCTGGCTTCTGGTCCTAGCCCAGGAGCACGGTCAACAGATGTCCCCCAGTAGCCCACGGTGCCTGTCTCCACTGCCTACGCCTACCCTTGTCCATGACCCCTGGGTCTCTCCTCCATGCCTCTGCTCCTGCCATTACCCCTCTGGGACACAGGGCACAGCGCAGGCTTCCTAGACCCTGCATCTCGTGATGACTTCGAGCTTGTGTCTGCTTCTCTTCATCTCTGCTGACACGACCCAGGGCCAGGGCAGCACACCTCTGAGAAGCTCCGGGGTCTCCACACCTCCCAATTGCCCCCACTTCTTCTCCTCCCTCCAGAGTCAATTCTCCACTAAACAGAGTGGTCATTTGAGAAGCGGCCCTGTGTCCCAAGCCACCAGGAGCTTGCTGGCTCCTGGATCCTCTTTCTGGCTCACCTCTCCCCAGCCACCTGGCCGACTCCCACCCACTCTTCCTTTCCAGAAGAGCCGCCCCTTCCTTCCCAAACTCACCACCAGCCCCCACGCCTGCCTGCACCCTCTTCTCCAAGCTCCCTGCCCCTTTCCCGTCTCATTGTGCCGAGGAGGACATTTTTGGATGACTCATTTCACATCTGTCTCTCCTGGCACACGGTGCATTCTCTGAGGGTCAGTCCCCTCGGCCTGGCTGGGGGGTCCTACCTCCAGGGCCCATCCCAGCACAGTCACACAACAGCTGCCAATCAGGAGAGGGGGCGGCGCAGGTAGCATTCAGGAAAGCACCGTCCCTCGCACATACTCTGGAATTCCCAGGGGCGGCGGGCACCATGCAGCTCCGGGGCTCTCAGGAAAACAGGACCAGAGGCCCCCAGCCCCACCAGGCCACTGCTCAGGGCTTCTCATTCCCTCCTCTCAGGTTTCAGTGTTTGTCATTCCGTGATTTATAGCCCATCAGTCGAATTCCCCCATTATCTCTCACACCCAGCACGCTGCCTTGCTGCCGTTTAATAATGCCGGTGGCTCGCGGGGCCTCTCCCTGGAGAAACCTAAGGTTTGCCTGTGCTTCAGGAGCAGGCCCACAGGCCCTTGTGGGATTCAAGGGCTCATCTCAGACCCAACTTGAACAGCAGGTCAGCGCCTCACACTCAGGGCTAACTGGGCACGGTCCCTACTGCTCTTCCCTCCCTCCCTCCAATAGAGCATAGCAGCCGAGTGCCCATCCCAGTGACCTGAGCATCCTGGTCGGTTTTAGGGCAAGGTTGGAGACTCTGGCACTCCTCCAATAAGCAAAGTCACCTCCAGCCATGTCTACCTAG
>NW_026000051.1:9456555-9485651 GCF_001458135.2 Marmota marmota marmota
GGGGGGGGGGGGGGGGGTAGGGGCTTGCTGGGCTCAGACACAATGGTATCTTCTGTGCCAGACTTGACTTGAATTATCTCAGCACATCCTCACCACAATGTTCAGAGGCCAAAAGCACTGCTATGTCCATTTTACAGATGAGAAAATCACTCCTCAGAGAAGCAACGCTGTGCCCCTTGGTGTGTCCGGGAAGCAGATGGCAGCTCCCTGGGGGAAATCTTACTGGAGAGAGGGTCAGGAAGGGTCTGAGGCTACAGGGAGCTCATGGCTCCCTGCTCAGCTCCCCACACAAAAGCAGAGGATGCAGGAGGCAGTAAGAAGGCACTAGGGTCTGACAGCCTGGGGGTTGCAGTTCCACCTCTGGGGGTCCTCAGCTGTGTGACGGGGGCAAGTCCCCTATCCTGAAGTGGCCCTGTGTAGACAATGCACACCTTCTGCCCAGGGCTATCCTGCGACTGGGCTGAGAGAACCCCTGGGAAGCTGCCTTGTAAACTGTCGGCCTGGTGTGTCACTTCTGCATGTTGGAACAGTGGAGTCAAGTCATCATGCGAAGACCTGCAGGGGAGCCCTGCCCTCTGGGCGGAAGTGGGCTGTATGCTCAGAACCAGCTCAGAACTGTGCCAGGATCTGGGCAGAAGACAAGGCCCCTCCTCAGGCCACAAACGGCTCGCCTCGCTCTGGTACCAGCCCCCTCACCAGCCCAGGCTTGGGAGAAGCCGCACAGCCCTCCTGGGCCTGGGCCCCGAGAGCACAGGTCCCAGCAAGGCCCAGCCAAGGGGCCGGGTGGCAGGACGTTCCAGGTAGCTGGGGCCAGGCCTTCCCACTCATGCTCCTCTACTGGGTCTGCTCCCCTGCCCCTCCTGCTCCTGAAAGTTTCTGCTTCCACTTTATAGTTTCCGTGGCAACCACCTCTCTTCCTCCGATTGTTTTCTTCTTCTCAGTCACTTTGCCATCTTATGCTGAAGGGAGAATGAGAGTGGGTGGAGCAGGAGGTCTGGCCAGGAGACAGAGGACAGGGAGGGACACAGCTAAGAGAAGGGTGACCTCTGGGGTGCAGCCAAGGGGTTCTGCAGCCCTGGTGTGCCTCCCAAGGACCTCTGGAACGGGCACTGTCCTTTGAAGGGTTCTCGAATGTGCCCCCCAGGGCAGCACACCTGCCTGGCCCTGCAGGGGATGCCTGTGGCTGGACACGCCAGGCGTGGCAAGCTGGCTGGACCTAAACCCACTTCTCACTACCTGGTCTTCACCCACAGGACAGCCTCTGTCCCTGAGCCCTGCCTTCTCTATTCAAGACCCGCTTCCTTCTCAAGGCCTGGTTTCACAGTCCCCTGCCTGACCTTCTTCCGGGAACCTACCACCGCCACCCCTCTGAGAGCTCTTCTTCTGTGTGTCTGCCTCTCCTGGTCCTGACCCTTCTCTCAGGTGGCCTCTCCTCTGCAGGCAAAGCCAAGACCTTCCGTTCCACTTGCAGGTGCCCAGGGCTCTGCACAGTGCCTACACACAGGAGGTCTGCAGGGGGCAGCACCGAGCCCACAGCCAGGCCGACCAGGGCTGCGGTCCAGTTCCACCACCAGCTAGCCTGGAGCGCCTCAGAAATCTGCTCTAGAACTCAATGTTCCTGGTGGTAGAATAAAGACAGAAGTCACTTCCTCGCAGGGTATTGAAGACTGGAGTGAGTCTATGGGTCTGAGAGAGCCTGGAAAATTCTGAAGTATTATACTGAGTCTGGGATTATTTTTAGGCCCTGAATTGTGCCATCCAATGAATGGCCCCAGTGCCCCTTGATGCTCAGATCTCACGGCTCTCTTCCTCCACCTGCTGACCTCCCGAGGCACTGGCTGCTGGTGTCCAGCAGCCCCACACCACAGCCACCCTCTACCAACTCCTCCTGCACATGCACGCATGCGCACGCGCGCGCGCGCACACACACACACACACACACACACACACACGAACACTGTCCCACAGCTCTGCCAGTGGGGCCCAGGCAGGCCCAGAGCAGCCCAGCTCATGAGGTGGAGCAACAGGGTCTTCCCAGGCCAGCCAGGGCTGGGCAGGACCACAGGGCTGTCCTCTGCTTTCCCTATTGCCACTTCCCCTGAGGCTGGACCACCAGGACCCCTTCCCTTGAGGTCTGGGGTGACCCTGCCAGACAAAGGCTCCCCGTCCCAGCCCACCAGGATAGGTCCCCCTCCTTCCCCCACCCCCACTGCCTGCCCAGTCTCAGACCAGCCCCGGAGGCTTCCCTTCCCGACTGCTCACTGAGGCTGCACCTGCCCAGACTTGTGCTAGGATGGGGCTGGTTTCCATGCACGAGGGAATGCAAGGGCCACATGGCCCAGGGTGGGGCTCCTGGGGATACTTGAGGGCCATCTCACCTCCTTCCAAAGACCTGCAGAATCAGACAGCTTAGCAGGCCCGGAGAAAAAAGAATAAGCCCTCAAATATCAGAACCAAGAAAGTAAACGCAGGGCCAGCTGTGGCCAGGCCGGGCCTCTGCCTCCGCACTCCCTCTTCTCTCCCCACCCTACTCCTGCCTCAAGAGCCTAGGATTCCCACAGCTGTCCCTGGGAAGTCAGGCCTTTCAGCACCCACCCTGGTGTGCGTGAGGGGCACTTCCCAGGGGCTCGCATGTGAAAACCATCGCAGTCCCTGAACGCAGAGAGTCGGCAGCTGGGCGAAACACATGGGCTCCCACAGGGACTCAGAGAGGCAGAGAGAGCCTAAGAGACCCACAGGGCAGTTGAAGCCAGGGGAGGCCGGGCCTCTGAATAGGAGCCCACAGGCAGAGGGTGTGGTACCTGCAGCGAACCCACTGAGATCAGCAGCAGCCCAGGCCCACAGTGAGGGTTTGGGCTTAGAGGACGCTGGCCTGGCGTTCCTGGGCCTCTTAGGCCAGGGCAGTGTTAAATCTCCCAAAATGGCCCAGAATGAGGCACTTTCCAGACTAGCCCTTGAAGCCAGATCTGCCCTGGTCACTGAGCACAGGACAGTAGCCCAAGAGTGTCATGAAGCTATTGGGTGGTGGGCGCTTCCCAGGTCTTGAACACCTGCAGAAACAAGTCTCCTCGAGTTCCCTGAGCAGCCCATTCCAGGATTTCACACCACCCCACCGTCAGCCAGGAAGTTCTTCCCCCTATCTAACCTACATCTCTCTTCTGAAACGTACACCCACCTCGCTTGGGAGACACAGGAATAACAAAGCACAGAAGCTGAAGCGCCTCATCAGACACTGGCTTTGCAGCAGAGGTGGGAGCTGGGGAGGCTCGGGGGAGTCAGTGGGCAAAGACACAACCCCCAGCTCTGACAAGAGCGGACAAGGCCTCTTTGTGTGCATGATTAATTTATAGGCCCGGGGAGGGCGGCGGGAATGTCCTCTCGCTGGGCCTCGGAGGCTTCCCTGACCCAATTTAGAAGCTGTGTTTATTGTGTTGCTCGTGTCAAACCTTCCCGATGAGGTCTCTATTCCCAGCGTGCTCATGAATTTTCCGGGGGTTTAATCGTGCACAATCTGAGAACAATTTATTAAGAAGATTAAGCCCCCAAAATATGCTTCTGCATGCTCAACAAAACAGGGCAAATTTATTCTCTGCCATCGGTAGGCTCCCCCTACTCAGAGCAGCCCCATCTCTCAGTGGAGTTAACGCTTGACCCCCTTGACCTGGGCGGTAGGAAGCCATGTGGAGTGTCCAGCTGCTGGGAACCGTCTGGGTCGAGGGTGGGAAGGTGCACATGGAAGTCCAGGATCCCAGGGTCCTGGCCAGGTGTGCCCAGGGCTGGGAGGCCTGCTCCTGCAGAGTTTGGGGTTTCAGACTCTCCTTTGCTCATTTGCTCAGAACATGCCTGCTCAGCAAGGCTCCCTGGTTGACTCCAGAGAGAATGGTTTAGATGCTTCCTGCTCGGAGGCTTGGAAACCAAAGTGGAACTCCTGAGGTCACTCTCTGAGCTCTCTCTCTCTCACGCCCCACACCTGCCAGAGCCTGGGGACTCCTGGATGGAGAGAACTGGTTTAGGTCCTGGGAGGTGCTAGAAAGAGACAGAAGTTGTTTGGTATTTTCTGGGGGCCAGGGCTCAACGGGAGGGGTCAGAGGAGGCCAAGCTGGGCAGGGGAGGTGAGACCAGGGAGGAGGTGTCCTAGGGGGAGACAGCACCTGGACACCTGGTCTGTTCTCAGATGCCAGCTGCAGAGGCTCAGGCCCTGGTTCCAGTCTGAAAACTCAGGCTTGGTCCCTCCTCCTGTCTGCTGGGTCACTGGGGCCATCTGTTTATTACCGGTCATAAGCAGAGTCGTGCTGCGGCCGCCTGCGCTCACTCCCTGCCAGGCCTGTGCTGAGCTCTCAACTCCTGTCTCCTTGCACACCGAGCGCTGCGGACGGGCGCCGCTATCACCACTGAGTCTCGGAGGAGGGGATGAACCTGAGGAGCACCATCGATGTGCCCACAGCATGCAGAGCCAGGATGCAGACCTGAGCACCTGAGGACTGAGACTCCCGCACCTCCACCTCATTCCACAGGTGGGATGACTCCGTCACAGGTCCCCAAGAGGACACTCGGTCTGGGCTTGGGTCAACTTTTAACACCCCCCATCGGATAACTGCCCACCTGACCTCCAATCCCAATCTCTCCCGTCATCCCTTCATAGAGCAACCAGGTCTGTCCCTGAACCCAAAGCTGACCTTCCAGAAGCCATGCCGTGGTCCCTGGGCCACCAGCCCTGGCTTACCCGCTCCTGCCTCGCATCCTCCATCTGGCTCTACCTTCCAGTGAACCCGCCTCCTCCTGCAGCCCACTGGCACCCCGGCCTGTGGCATCCACTCCTGGGCTCAGCCTTGTCCCCTCCCCTGGCATGCCCTCCTCCATGTCTCCCACTTGGAAGTCCTCAAGGCCAAACCCAGTGCCAGCTCTTCCACGAAGCCTTCCCAGGATCCCCACGCAGGCTGCGGCAGCAGAGGGGTCTTCCTCTGAATCCCCAGCAGCGCAGGGGCTCACTGTCCCCTCGCACAGCCATTTGTGTTCAGGACTCGTGCCCCTTGCCCACAGCCCCTGGGGCTCCTAGATGACAGGGTCCTCTCCCTGCTTGTTCAGTGAGGACACCTGACAACAGGACACCTCGGTCCTGTTACTGCGCATGGCCAGAACAGCCTATAAGCACCCCTGCCCTGGCCTCAGCACGACTCCTTTGCCTTTTCTGGTGCCCATGGACCCCTTGGGCCTCTGCTGGGGACTAAGAACCCCTTTCCAGAGGGAAAAAAAAACCTGTTTAATTGCATTAAATAAAATACTAAGGATTACCACTGAAAACAATGACACTGAAATACAGTCATCAAGATATTTCTGAATGCCATGACAGTACATGCACTTCTTTATCAATGCCTTCAGTAACGAGATCTGGGTCTGTTATTCTGAAGTATGATGAACAAAATCATTATTTCAAGAAGTCCACCATCCTATGTCATGAGAGCTTCTGAGATTTCTATAATTTCAACCAAATCAGAACAGCCAAAGCTATTGTAGGTTACGGCCTGCATTTGCAACTGAAGGAATTACAATGTGGCATTTAATTAGATGTTAGTGAAAATAAAGGTGGCATATGTATTCCACCCAGAGACTCTGTAGATCCCGGGAGCTCTGGCCAGGCACAGTGGTGCAGGCCTGTAATCCCAGCCACTCAGGAGGCTGAGGCAGGAGGATCGCAAGTTTGAGGCCAGTCTCAGCAACTTTGAAAGATTGTCTCAAAATAAAAACTAAGACCAGCAGGGGCTTAAGGGAAAAGGGCAGGGTTTGACCTGGAACTTAGATTCTGGCTGTGCTGGTGGCCAAGCCCTGACCTTCTGGAAGCCTCCATTCCCACCCTCCCAGTTCAGTCCCAGCACAGAGGAAGGAAGCCTGTGCCCACAGTTTGGTTGTTGCAGCTGATTCCAAAGCTCCCGGGTGGCTCCAGCTTAACAGAAGCCCCAGAGAAGGATCCCGTAGAGCTACGTGCCCCAGACTGGCCCTGCCGCCTCCCAGGGAACTTGTTTAATGTCCTGAAAGAGCAGGGATGACAGAAGATAAATGGCCCAGGAAGGCTGGGGTGGGCTGCGACTGTCTGCACAGAGCCTGCCCAGCCGCCCCCTTAGGAGGAGGAAAGCACCATCAATTCCCCGGGAAGGACGGGTGCCATGAGGGCCACCCACACGCAGCCACATTCGACCCAAGTGCCAAGCCCTCCACCTGGCTGTCCACCCACCTCCCGCCGCGGTCAGCAGCCGGGCTCTCCTCCTCCCCGGCGTCCAGGGCCACGTCCAACCCAGTCCTGCCCCAAAGCCTCGTCGCCTGTCCACTGTTCCCGGCAGGGCTGCTCTTTGCAGACAGGTCTCCGGGTAGATTGGGGGGGTGCCCTGAGAGGGACCAGGACCCCTGTGTCACCCTGCCCCTCTGGCAGCAGCACCTGAGGCCCACTGCTGAGGCCTGAGGACTCCACTCGGGAAATCTCTCTGGCCTCACTCAGACCCCAGGGCCTAACTCCAGCCATCTTTACCGTACCCCTCATCAACTACCTGATACAGATCTGTCCCAGCCACGGCTGCCACGAAACTCAGGCAACCCTCGCACCTGTCCTGAAAAGGCAGGCGCTATTATCATTCCCTTTTACAGACAGGGTAACTGAGGCTCCGAGAAGTTTGGTGACTGCCCCAAGAAGGCACAGCTGGTAACTGATGGAGTCAGGGTTCGAGCCCAGTTGGTCGAGCTCCAAATCTCCCCATCAGTAGCCTCCGGCCCCCGAGTGGTCACCCTGCAACCACAGCAGCCAGAGAGTTTCTCTAAAGGAAGTTTGCCAGGCCCTCTGCACCCGCTCCTCCTTCTCCCATCCTTTCCACGGCTCCCTCACAGCCACTGCCTCCTCGTCTTGAATCCCCCACTGCCCTGCCCCAGGAACCCCGCCTGACTCCTCACCCTCTGTAGCCCAAAGCCTCCCAGAGCTCCCAGTCCTTAGCGGAGCAGTCGGGGGTCGCCAGCACTTCTGGAGCCTTTTCCTCATCACCTCCCACCGCCACCCTCCCCCAGGGACCCCACGGGGCTCCTTCCAGCCTGGAGGAAGATCTTGCTGGCAATGGATGGGTGACGGCATGGCTTGACGCAGAGGCAGGGGAACTCTGCTGAGGGGGCTGGGAACTGCAACACAGCTGCTCCCTGAGCTAAAGGAGCCCCAAACCAGCACCTCCACCCAACGGAGGCACAAGTCAGGAGATCCTCTGCACTCACAGGGGGTGTGAGAAGGCCTCCGTGGCTCAAGTGCAAGGCCCAGGCACGACCTCTGCTCTAGGCTCACTTAAGAAGCAGCATCCTCACCAACGTCCATTTTCCTAATAAATGTGCTGATTCTTCTAGACAGAGGGGCACTGGCACCTGGGCCCAACGAGGCCCAGAAAGGATTTTCCCTGAAACACCAGAAGAGCCTCAGAAAGCCTGTGGAGGGACAGCTAGATCAACCTCAGCCTGCAGATGGCTCTAGGCAGCAGACAAAAAAAAAACCAAGGAAATAAACTAGGAAAAGATCTCCAGTCTACCTTACTGAGTCAAAGAGGCAAGCAGCAGGGTGATAGACGACTTTATTTAAAAAAAAATTAAACAGAAACATATACATTCTACAGAGCTGAGTGTGTGATTCAAGTGCAAGACAACACCACGAGAAAACACCCTCCAACGGCCTCCCCCTCAGGGCCACCCAAAGGTGACTGCACTCCCAGATCAGCCCCGGGCTTGAGACCCAAGGAGATCAGGACCCACCAACTCTCAGCATCAGCAGGAGTGTGAATGGCCTCAGCCTTTGTGGAGGCCACGTAGGCAATGTGTAACGAAAGCCAAAATCCATCAAATGTCCACTTTAAATCCACAAGGTCCCCTTCTCTGTGCTATCCCCCAGGGTAAGCTCTCACAAGCGTGTGAGAACAGATGCACGAGGGTGTTGGTGCAACCCTGCGCGGCAGCCAGGGTAGACACTGGAAGCAACACCCATTCCATGAGCGGAGGCCTGGCTGAATCCATTGGGGACCCTCCTGAATAGGGAACCCCAGAGGGACCCCTGTGCAGTGGAAGGTGGAGATGCCACAGACACGGTGCGCTGTGAGGGTACAAATGTGTGCGTGGCACTGCAGCACATGTGGGATGATCTCCTGCACAGGTAGGTCCCCAGAACAGGAGATAAGAGACTCGGCTTGCAGTCTGTCATGGCTGATTCTTTCTTTCTTTCTTTTTTTTTTTTTTTTGGCAGTGCTGAGGATTGAACCCAGGACCTTGTGCATGCGGGGCAAGCGCTCTATCATGAAGCTATATTCCCAGCCCCAGTCTAGAATGTGTGACTTCCCATTAAATAAATAAACGATGGAATGCACTCTTATATATAGACATTATAAAGCAGAGCGGGGCGCGGGATGCTGGGGACAGGGGAGGCAGCTCGTGCGTGGTGGGGGAATATATAGGAACTCTCTGTACTTTGTGCTCCGTTTTCCTGGGAACCTAAAATTGCTCTGGAAAGTAAAGTCTATTAAAAAAAAGGAAACAGATGGAAAGTCTTTAGAAATTAAAAGCAGAAGAAAACCCTGTCCCCCGAAGTCAGGCTCCTCCACGATGAACCTCCCCGGGCTGTCACCGTTCTTGGGCAGCCTGGCTTCCACCAGCGGAGGAGCAGCAAGGTTTCCTAAAGCTCTGACCAGGGCTCTCCTCTCTGACATTTCCTTCACGCCATCTCGTCTGCCTCGTTTTGACATTTTCATTTCGACTGGTTCAAATGTCCTTTCTGAAAGTCATTTGTTGCAGAAGCCCTTGTCCCCAAAATGCAGGTTCTCTGTGGACACTCTGTGTCCTAAGTAGCTCTTTGTAGCCTCCAGGGCTGGCCAGTGCCTGGCACAGGGCAAGGGCTCATTAAGGATGCCCTCTGGAGCACATTAACATTTCTAAAAGCCCCAAAGCCCTGCCTGGCTAGACGGCTCTCGGGGGCCACTCATCTGGCCTTGAATTATAATTCCACCCACTCTTGTTAGCAGCATTAGCTCCGGGGAGGTGGCTCCCAGGACCCACACCCTGATGTGTGCCCCAGGCACGTAGCTCACACCACTCAGTAACCACCAAAGCCAATGCCAGCATGAGCCAGGAAGGGAAGGAATGCAGCCTACAATCGTGGAGGGTGAACACCCAGCCCACCCCAGCCCACCGCAGTCCCATGGAGGGCCATCAGGCCGGACAGGTGGTCCTATTTTAAGAAAAGCTGCCAGATTTTAACATCAAAGCCTCCTAGTTGTCAACGTAGGCAACGAATCCACACTGAAGAGAAAACAAACAGGGCTGGGGTGTAGCTCAGTGGCAGAGCACTTGCCTAGCATGTGTAGGACCCTGGGTTGTATCCACAGCACGAGAGAGAGAGAGAGAGAGAGAGAGAAATCAAACACACACACACACCATATAGGTCACATCAAATAGGGCTGCAGGCCAGAGTCAGCCCAGGGCCCCTGCTTCTGGTGGCCTCTGAGAACTGCAGCTCAGAATTCAGAGCAGATATTTATTTATTTATTTATTTATTTATTTATTTATCTATCTATCTATCTATTTATTTATTTGGTACCAGAGATTAAACTCAGGGGCACTTGACCACTGAGCCACATCCCCAGCCCTATTTTGTATTTCATTTAGAGACAGGGTCTCACTGAGTTGCTTAGTGCCTTACTGTTGCTGAGGCTGACTTTGAACTCGTGATCCTCCTGCCTCAGCCTCCCGAGCCGCTGGAATTACAGGCCTGCACCACTGCACTGGGCCAGATATAATTTTTTTTTTTTTTTTTAGGAAACAAACAAACAAAAAAAAGGAATCCGGAGGCTGGGGATATAGCTCAGTTGGTAGAGAGCTTGCCTTGCATGCACAGGGCCCTGGGTTCAATCCCCAACACCACCAAAAAGAAAAAACATTCTTTGGGGGCTGGGGTGTGGTTCAGTGGGTAGAGTACTTGCCTAGTACTGGTGAGACCCTGGGTTCAATCCTCAGCACCACATAAAAAACAACAAAACAACAAATAAAATAAAAGTAAAATTCTTTAAAAAAAAAAGATCTGAAAAGCCTCATTGGTCCTGCCACCCCATTGGCCGAATCAGAGCCCACACCCCAAGACGTACTCGCCACAGAACTCAAACCTCACACCAAAAGGGCTCAAAGGTCAGCCATTCTGGGGACAGGGTGGGGGTTCTTCAGCTACCAGCTGTGTGACCCAGGCAAATGGTTTCTCCTCTCTGAGCTTTGGCTTCCTCCTTTGTAAAGTGGGGGGTGAGGGAGGGGAATGCCAAAGCAGTACCTGTCCCGGGGAGTGCTGGGTGAACGCTTGGTAGTTATGAAGGGAACTCCTGGACAAGCTGCCACAGCCGGGCTTAGCAGGGTGGGGGGTGTAGACATGCCACAGAGGTACTGGACAGCAAAGCAGGGCCCTCCCTGCGGGTCTTCCATGCTCCAGGGGACAGGGGATAATCAGCCTCAGAGCTCTCACCCGGGAAGGTCTGTTTACAGCAGCACATACCTCTCCAGACTCCCAAATCACCACACAGCAGAAATGGACACTTATTGAGAAATATCACATCCCTGGAACTCTGCTAAATGCTTCTGAGAAGTCCCTGTCTTTTTGCCTTCTCAGCAATCCCAGCAGGTAGCGATTTTTACCTCCCTATTTTATTCATGTATTTACTTGTTTATTTATTTATTTATTCTTTTGTTTATTTATTTATTTTGCAGTACTGGGATTGAAGAACCAACTGCCTTTGGCAGGTGAAGAGAATGGGTGGATGGTTTCTTCTTAAAAGCATTTGTAGATTAGAAGACAAGGAAGGAGACAAACAGATGGTGGAGGTAAAGGAAACTCAAAGCCTTAAAGCTGGAAAGTGTAAAACTTGCCCTTGGGGTTCCCCAGTCACCAAGAAGAGGAGGCCTGTTGACATAGGCAAAGCCCTTTCTGGCCTGGCATCACCATCCTGGATGTTAAATCAGAAGGGGGTGTCACTAAGCTCCAGGGAGGAGCTGCCATGCTGTGACATAGCAAGGACCCTGGCTTGGCAATCTGGAGCTGACCTTGGACATACCAAGCTGATGTCATCTGCAAAATATGGGAGAGAAAGCTGGCTGCTGGCTTAGAAGGGACCACGCAAGGCAGATAGGACCCAGCACCCCTTGTGCACAACCCAGGGACCCACACACTCCTCAGGAATGTGTCTGCTCCTGACTTAAGGCTTTGAGTGTAAAATTGCATCAGGACCTGGGAAAACCCAGACTTCCAGGGAGGGTGAGTGAGGTGAGCAGACCTTCCTACCTCCCTGCACACCGTTGGTTTTAAAACTCAAAGTCCCACACCCTGGGAACCCCTCCATCCTGGGCAAACCAAGACAGCTGGTCACCTCAAGAGAGGCCAAGTCATCTACTCTTTCATGAGTTCATCTGGCAGATATTTACAAAGAACCTGGGTTGGGGTTCATGGTGGAAGGTGTCCAGGGAGCTGCCCTCACGAGCTGTCAGTCCAGTGGGAAACGCAGTGTTTTAATTAGAACAATTTTAGAGGAGCAAAAGTTTATTGGGGGCTCATGGTTTCAGAGGTCTTAGTCCATGGAAGACTGACTCCATTCCTCGGGGCTCAGGTGAGGCTGACCATCATGATGGAAGAGTGTGGCAGAGGGAACAGCTCACAGGATGCTCAGGAAGCAGACAGAGGTAGACTCCACTCAGCAGATACAAATATACCCCCCAAAGGCCTTCCCCCAGGGACCCACCTCCTCTAGCCACACGTACCTGCCTAGAGTTACCACTCAGCTAATCCCACCATGGGATTAATTTGCTGATTGGGTTAAGACTCCCATAATCCAATCTTTTCTCCTCTGAACCTTCTTGCATTGTCTCACACATGAGCTTCTGGGGGACTCGTAACATCTAACCCATAACATCCACAAAAACAAACAAGGGTTAAAATATAAACTAGTAGAGATGTTTCCAGAACAGCCCCCGTTTACTGTGTGGACAGACTCAGGCTCCAAAGCCCTGAGCCATGCTGTGGATGAGGATGAGGATGGTGGCATGGATTTTATCATACTTCATTTCTCCCTTCCCCTTACTTTCCGCCATTTCCGTTAGGTGAGGAAATGGTACTGAGGATTGAACCCGGGAGCCCTCCACCACTAAGCTACATCCCCAGCCCCTTCTATTTTTATTTTGAGAGAGGGTCTCACCAAATTGCCGAAGTTGGTCCCCCTCTGAACTTGCCATCCTCCTGCCTCAGCCTCCCAAGTTCTGGGATTGAAAATATGTTAAAGTAATAAATAAATAATGTGTGTATACATGTAAATTAAAATGCGATACACATTATAATGAAAAAACACAAGTATTCAGGCGGAGACTAACTGTGAGGAGGTCACTGTCTTTCAGACATACGGTCAGGAACAGCCTGACACTTGAGGTGCCAGCAGAAACAGGACATTCCCCGGAGGAGAGGGGCCAGGCCGAGGGGCAGCAGTGGAAGCTAGAGGCGCCTGTGGTCATGCAGCTCAGGACAGCTGCCTGGCCTGTATGGAGCAGGGCAGCAGGACAATGGACTGATTGGTGACATTCCCCAAATACCAGCCACCTTCCCCTCAGCAGCCATCATCCTCATCCCAAGAAAACCCCCAGGGAATCAAGGTAAGTCAAAGCCAGAGGTCCCGGAATGGCATGATCTCCACCCCGTGCCCACACACCCATGGTACCTGACACTGTCTTGGCCAAACCTGTCCCAAGTGGGCTGTGAAACAATCTCTTCCAAGGGGTCAAGTGACATTGGGTCCCCTCCCTCCTGTGGGGAGGGGGTGGGGTGGCCATGGCATTTTAAAGCTATGAACAACTGACATCTGTTAATTATTATCTGTCTGCTTCTGTTTTGCTTTCCCACACCATTGCTCAATCTAGCCAGCAGCCCCAACCCTGAGGTGGAAATACTGCCTCCCAACACAGAGAGAATTTGGGGGTACAGAGGCCCCTCGTGTCGTAAGTGGAGGGCTCCTGGCCACATGGTCTTCCAGATAGTGAGTGGGGAAGAATAGAACTCAGGCCTGTAGCAGGCGCTAGGGGTCCTCATCCCGGCCCCCCTCAATCCCACTTATCTGGAGGTACCCTCTTCGTGCCTAAGAGGTGGCCATACCCATCAGGCCAGGCCTTCTGCTTGCAGAGCCCCGAGATTTCCCGGCTGATCTCCAGTCAATCAAACTGCAAATCCTACGGAGTCTACAGAATGAGCACCCCAAGGAGCCAAGGGCACGGGGAGACACACAGAGCCACGCTGTTGTGGTTGCACCCCCCTCTGGCTTTGTGAGGGGACTGAGTTCCAGGCAGGGGAACTCTGAGAACAAGGGTGTGGCCATGGGACAGGCGGGAGGCCACGGAGTGAGTATTCAGGGGGCTGAACCGGGGCTCACAGGAAGGAGCTGTGGGCAAGGGGTGTTGGGCCAGAGAAAATGGGGAGTGCCAGAGGATCAGGAGAGTGACCCCACACGCCAAGGTTTAGAGAGCTCCTGTGGGACAGCAGGAGAGGAGGTTGCGGCTGGGTCCCCCACAAGAAGTGAGGGCAGGGATCGGGCACAGGGAGACGCCCAAGGGGAATGTCCAGAATTGCATGTAGCAAGAGAGAAGGGACAGGAAGGGGGAAAGCCACCTGCCCAGGGTTCCCTGGTGGGGACAGGGTTCAGCAGCCTTCACCCGCAAGGGGCAAGTTGTGGGCTGCGAGGGGGCCACTGTGAGGAAGGAAAGTGGGACGTGGGAAGAAAAGGACTCCACACACTGGACAGGTGGATGGGCCTTAGAGCATCCAGTGACAATCACTTCTCTCCGCCTGCCACGCAGGAGAGCAGGTCAGAGGCAGCAATTCCCACCCGGGATTGGGAGCAGTCCAGGTTCAGGAAGCCACGGACAGTACCCAAGGAAGGACCTTGGAGAGTCAGGAGGCATGCACAGAGAAGATGTGTGCAAGGACACTAAGGGACAGTGATGGGGAAGGCCAGAAGTCCCCAACTGGAGGAGAGTCAGCACTCAGCAGGGCGAGGCTGGCTGGTCTCAAGCAAGAGCATCACAGGATCAAAGTTCTGGTGCATTGAGCTTCTTCTGCATTCCAGGCCTTGAACTAGAGGCTGATTCGTATTAGCCACCCTGAGGTGATGCTGGGGATAGTACTGCTATCCCATCCGACAGATGGGAAGGTCTGCAAAGAGCGGCTCAGCTACTTGGCTGGCCAAGCCCAGTCCTAAACCCACACACCCCAGTGGCCACCATCTGGAGACAGGTAGATGGTCAACATTTACTGATGGGTCAGAGGCCAGGATTTTCAGAGGGGAAGGAACTAGAAGGTGAACGGGTGGGGCAGACCGCCTTTCCTACAGCCCAGAGGAGCAGGAGCCAAGGGGTGTCTGGCAGGCGCTTCAGCAACTTCCTCCAGAGCCAGCCCAGGCAGGCAGAGTAGGAGCCGCCCATTGGAGCGGAAGGATCTGGAAGACTACAGCAGGGGGTCAGAGCCGGGAAGAACCTTCAGTTCTTGTTCTGCCTTTAGGATCCAAACTTGGAAAACAATGACCACTAAAAGCGATTTGATGACTAAAAATTTTAACTATTTCTAAGTTTAGTGACCAGGGTGGAGCCCGCAGAGTGACGTGTAAGTGCAGACTTTGACTGTCACTGCCAGCTCCTGCTCCCCTATTTAACTCCATCTATGACCACCCCCACCCCTAATAGGGGTCCTGTCTTCTAAGAGCCTTGTCATGGTAGAGAAAAGCAAATACTAACTTCCAACCCAAGGAGGACTTGGAGATGATTGAGATCCTCCTCATTCGGTGTCCTCTCAGAACCTAATACCTAAGCTAGAAAGAGCAGTGTTTAATTCAAAGGAATCAGTCACTAATGGTAGAGTTTCGGGCACCAGAGTTAATCTCAGGGAGCTTGTGAAATCATTACCAAGATCATACCACACTCTGCTCAAGTGTAACGGCATCTTCAATTCTCACCAAATCCTCACTAAAAGAAAAAAAAGAAAAGAAAAGGAATCCTGAGATCTGCCTCCTCCTCTAACATCTCTTCTCTCACAAGCTTGGCCTTAAATAGTTCAGTGGGAGAATTTCTCAGTCTTCATTAAAACAGTGCCTGGCACATGGTAGATACTCCATATAGATGTGTTGACTCTGTCACTGCAGAGAACAGTTCAGTTTTGTCACAAAGCACTTGAAGTCCTCCTCAGATTCCTCAGAGTGCCAGGAGCCACACCTTCCAACAATCACCCTTCATCATGTGCTTTTGCATTATAATTCTCTTGGTTCTAGAGGGTGCCATTGCACCTGGACAGAAAGGGCTGCCAAGCATGCACATTTGGCCCTTTAAAGTTTGGAAGAAGCTGCCAACATTATTTAGGTTCAACCCAATTGTTTTCAACTTTTCTTTCTTTCTTTCTTTTTAATGTACAGGGGATTGAACCCAGGGGTGTTCTGCCACTGAGCTATATCCCCAGCCCTTTTTATTTTTTATTTTGACAACAGGGTCTGTCAAGTTTCCCAGATTGGCTTTGAACTTGAGATCCTCCTTCCTTAGCCTCCCAGGTGGCTGGGATTACAGGCATGTGCCACAGTGCCTGGCTATGGTCAACCCTTAAAAGAACTTCTATAACACCCAAACTCACAGCAGCCAGGCATGGTATACACGCAGCACCCACACTGCCACACCCCACCCTGCAGCCCGCCACAGGGCTAGGGCACATCATTAACCAATCATGGGGCTCTTTCCTGCTGAGCCAAGGTGCGGTTGTAGAACCCTTCTCATGCACAGTTTGGTTGATAGGAGACGCAGTGCCTGGGTATTGGACCTACAAGGTAAGTTCCCTCTAGAGGGGAAAAATGTTTCTACAAAAATCCATTGAATCCGAACCGGTGATGCACGCCTATAATCCCAGCAGCTAAGGAGGCTGAGGCAGAAGAATTGCCAATTTCAATGCCACCCTCAGCAATTTATCGAGGACTGGGATGCAGCCAGTTGGTACAGCACCCTGGGTTCAATCCCAGTGCACACGCACATGCGTGCACAAACACACACAAACACACACACACACACACAATCCATTGAGTTTAACAACCATTCATAATATGCGCATTGCATGCTTATGGGTGGCTTGTTTGTCTATACCTGTGTTTGGTCCTGTGTGCCCAGTTTTCCTGGGGACTCTCCTTTCACCATTCCCAGTGCAGGGAAGAAGCAGAGCCCAGTAATGGTGGACAGGGGGCAGGGATAGGAGGAGAGAGACAGATATCATGTCTGATCATTTACTTGGGCCTCCTTGGGTTTTTTAAATACACGAACTCAGAAAATCCCTTCAGCTTTGGCCAGCTGGGTGGGGGCAGTTGTATTTATACCTGGAAAAGCCCTGGCTGGTCCCCACAGAAGCACTGAGCTGGGCACTGAGCTCTGATCTCGAGGTGACAGAGTCCCTGTCCTGTGGGTGCTTCCTGGTCTGGCAGGTGATTAGACACAGACCCAAGTAACAATCACAGCGCCAATTCCAGCTGCAAGCCAGGACAGAACCAGAGATCAGGGGCCCTCCCCACGTGAGCCACCCCTTCTAATGCTGGGCATCTGAAGACCCCAGCCCTGCACTCAGGCCCGAGACCAGCGCAAGGCCTCGACCTCCACTGACCCCCTAAGGGAACAAACTTCTACTTCCTCATCTGAGAAGAAGGGGGAGAGGCCCACTGGCACCCAGGTGGAGGGTGAAGGCGGAGTCACAGTGTCTGGGGGACTGTGCTCACCATGACAAAGGACAGGCCACCCTTGGGGCTAGACCAGAACTGTGCCCTGTGGGTCTGGAGGAGGGAGCGGGGAGGAAGGGAGAAGAGGAACCCCATGGAAGCCATCCTCATAGGCCCCAACAGGACAGAGATGGGGGAGGCTCCCAGTCCAGGATTTTCCTTCCACATCCAGCGCCTTTGTCTGGTTTGAAATCGGGACCGTTCCTGGGAGAACATTCATCCCCCTGCCCTGACACACTGGCTTTTATCCACTGAGCACAGTCACACGGGGCCACCCCCACCCTTCATGCCCTTCTCCACCCCGGTGCAGCCGGGTGCCCCAGCCTGCCCCCCACTCCCAGGGGACAGGGGATGCCCTGGGTGGGGGACAGGACTGGGTCTGCCCAGGAGAAGGGTCAGGCCAATTCCCAGCAACTCTTCTCCTCAAAGGTTCTCCAGGGAGTCCCCACCACCTCCAGGGCTCTCATGGAGACAGGGTCAAGGCCAAGGCCAGAGTCAGGCCGGATCCAATGCCCAGCACTGACCTGCTATGGCAGGGGTGACCCAGCCCACGGGGCCTGAGAACCCGGGCTTCAGCTCCTCATTCCCCTCCGGCAAACCTGTCCCCATTCCAGGCAGAGCACACCCACACACCTTCCGAACAGAGGGAAAAATGCAAAGCTAAAAAAATGCCTTGTCTACAACCACCGACTCAGCCCCCACCATCTATCAGCAGCCGCTGGCCGCCAACGCCTTCCCAAAGGCCTTTGTGGGTATTCCCCTGCCTCTGCCCCAGCACCCACTCCTAAGGCAACATTCAGCAGCTCTGAGTTATTCAAATCAATGACTCCAAGGAAGAACCCAGGCAGACAGGCAGCAGAATAAAGACGGTAGATAATTCCCACCGGCAGGTAATGGCTCCCCTGAGAATTTCAGATAATAAAAGAGGAATCTAAAAGAAAGCGTTTTCCCCAGAATGGCAGGGGAAATGTGCATCGATAAACAGAGGCTGCTCCCTTCCTTGCAGCTCCTGCCATCTCCAAGAGCTGCGTCCCTGCGGGGGACTCCAGAAGGGCCTTGGGAATCCACCCGCTGGGGGTGGGGGTCAGGCGGGGCCCAGTTCAGCCGTGTGGCCTGCTGGGCTCTCAGAGGAAATGCGACTCCTATGTCCTTCCTTGGGCTGGAATGAGGACTGAGGATGGGGCTTCGAGGGTCTCGGACACACAATTGGCAGTTAATCACTGTATTCCATATGTCCATCTCATCTCCACAAGGCCAAAGGCTCTTCAAGAGTGGGTCTTGGCTGTCACACCCTGCCCTACTTCGCCACCTGGCCCTCTACCCCCATGAAGGACCTGCCAATGGATCCAGGTGGTGACAGAGGGACAGACACTGGCTTATCTGGAGCCAGTTACTGGGTTCTCTGGGTCTTGGTTTCCTTAATGGTAAAGGGGGCCAGAGCATCCAACTGTTATATAGGTGCCTACAATGCCACATCTCCAAGAGCGTCACAAAGCCTGTCACCAGGCATTCCAGGAAGAACGTGTGCTACCATCAGAGGCTGGAGAGAGCTGGGTAGACAAAGCTCCCCAGGTTTCTTTCAGCAGGTCCTCCCAGAGCCTTTACGACTGCATCCATGTTTGGGAACTGCACAAAGCAAACATGGAGCCGTTCTCAACTCCTCTCCTCGGAGCATCTGAACAGCCGAACATTCGACGGAGCACACGTGGGCCAGCCAGGCTGTAGATCCACAGCATGAAAAGGCCACAAGGCACTTAAGACAGGGTTGGCCTCAGGGAAATGTCACGGAAAGCATCGTGTTTGGGATAAGTTCTGAAAGAAAGAGGAGGGAATCTGTGGGCAGGAACAGGGAGGGGACATGCCACACAGCAGGACCTGCCCATCAGGAGTGCAAAGGCGGAGAGCCGGGTCACCCGGGGCCCTGGGTGTTATCTTTGGAGAAGGAAGAAGGCAGGATGGGGAGGGCCATAGGGTAAAGAACATGGTGCCATTTGTTTAAGGTCCTTGGGTAAAAATAATGGCCGACTTAGGAGTATTCAGCAAGTGCTAGGCAATTCTTTATGACGCCCAAGAGGCAGGTTCTCTGTGTCTCTTGCTTTGGAGCCACTTTAAGTGGCTGCTTCAATTCACTCAGCTACTAAGTGACAGGGCAGGGATTTGAAGGCCCAGCACATCCATCTCAGGCCCACTCGGCTCCCCCTCCACAGGGACAAGGGGCTGGGCAAAAGCCAGCGCCACCCACATCCAAGTGCAGAGCAGAGTGGCTGGCTCCCTGTCACCCGAGCTTCTCCTGGTGCCTTGATTCTTTATTTATGTTCCACTGAATGCACTTCTCAAATCTGTTCATGGGTCACTTGTTCTAAATATTTAAAAGGAAGTCTTTTCCACTATCCATCCAGGAGTGGGCCAGAAGGTGCCAAAACAGCAAGTTGGCACGGAAAGAAACACGTGGCCAAAGCCACCAACATCCTCAACGAGAATTATGTTTCTAAGCACGTGGCTGCAGCTTGATTGACGGGCCACTGAGCTGCTCTAAGTGGGAACAGGCCTCTCAGGAGAGGGAGGTATCACCACTGTCATCAAATACATCTCCATACTCATCTCGATCCCCGTAAAGAAGGCACCAGGCCACTTCCTGCCCTTGCACTGGAAAGGAAGTAAAACTGTGTGCCTTAATTCAATTAGGTAATTAACTAGACAATGCACAGAGGAATTCCAGCTAGGACACAAATGCTTAAAGTCCCTGCGCTGGTAGGTGCAGAGGATGTCAACAACAACAGGAACTCGGGCAGGAGGGGGAGGCGGGGGCAGTTGAGGTGTGTCCCCCGCCAGGGCGGTTGATAATGACAAGCACTTACCCCATGCCAGTTCCGAGACAAGCACTTCATAAGCATGACCTCACCCAAGTCTCAAAACAACCCGGTGACGGTGACGTAGGTGGAACTATTCTCCCCCTTGGGTGGAAACTGAGGCGCAGGCAGTGAAATGACCTGCCTGGGGCGGGGGGCGGGTGCTGGGAGGTGACAAACCCAGCTCAGATACCAAATCCACATCTCCTTGCTCCTGGTCCCTCTTGTTCCCTCCCCAGGAGCTTGTCCAACAGAGAAGGGGCTCTGGCAATGTCTGGGCCCAATGGGGAAACTGAGGCAGGGTTAGACATCTCCTCGCCTCCCTGCAGGTCTTGCCCGCGGGGCCTGGGTGCTCGCAGCTGACTTAGCTAGGCGGCCACCAGGGACAACCAGGTGAGCTGGGGAAAAGTGGGTTTTGCCATCCTGTCTGCAGCCACCTGGAAGGCTGTCCTCCTGGGCTGGCTCCAGGCCTGTTCCCCTGGGAAGCCCCCTGACCCTTCACCCTGTCCCTGCTGTCTACACAAGCATGTGGCCTCTCCCAAGGCAGGGCATGTTCTCCCTCTACGGGACTCTAGCGTGGACCCTTGGGAAGGAGGGAGGGAGGCAGGGAGCAGCCAGCTCAGACTCTTTGAGTTCCACCTGGGCCAGCAGGATGCTTCAGCTGACACTCCCAGTGCCTTAAACCACAGAAACAGCCCGAGGGGCGGGGTGGGGGGCGCCAGGAGAAGGAACCCTCCCAGCACCTCGAAGAATCTTCTTCTCCGTTAACCCTTTTCTCTATCCATCAAAACTGCTCCCTTAAAACCCCACATTCAGAAGCCTTTGGATTTGGCTGATCTGAGTCCCTGTCCAGGTTTACAAGAAAAGTGAGTAAATGATTCAGACCTCTCCCTACCCGGAACTGCCTCTGCCGGAGGAAGGGAGTTCTGGAAAGCAGCGAGGGCCTAAGCATCCCAAGACCACAGCTAAAGCAGTCTTCTTAGAGACCCTTGTCATCATAGTGCAGATGATAAGCCATCACAAAAACAGGAACTCTCCGTGGACTTGCCTGTGGGCACAGCATCGTGCTCTCCTGGGTCTAAGTTACCTGACGCCCACCCCAGGAAATAGGTGTCACTGTCCCCAGTGATAAGTTAGGATGGAGAATGAGGTAGCTCTGCCTGAGGTCAAATGGCTGGTATCTCAGACCCAGGTCTGTCTGAAGGACCCAGGCCACACACCCATCTCCAGCCTCTCCACCCTTCCAGGCTCCCTGCAGTGGAAACAGACGACTGGACTCTTCTGCCACCTCCCATCCCAAGCCCCGGACTCAGCAGCCATCGGATCCTCTTCCAAATCTGAATCAACACCTTGCTATTGGTCACTTCACTCAAAGAAAAATGCCCCCAGCAGCCCACCTGCCTTGAAGGTACCTGCAGGGGAGGACAGGAAAGAAATGAACAACAATCTCAGAAAGCCAACAAGGTATAGGGATGGAAAGAAATGGACTCAGGCGATGAACCTGTGTCTTCTGATGTGCCTTTCCTTTCATGGCACCTGGATATAGCCATACCTGCTTCCCTTTGTTCCCTCTCCCTAGCTGCTCAATGATGGTGCTGAAGTGGGAGTTGGAGATGAAGCCAGTGTCGCCAAGGACCTCTCATTCACCCCCTTGCTACCCTCACCCGCTTCATCACACCTGGCCTCCTGGTAATGACACTTTCGTGATTCCGCAGGAGGCGTTCAAGCAGCTAGAGGGCAGAGCGGCAGTGCTTGATGCAGCAGGCTGTGGAGTCGGGAAGACCCGCATTTCAAACCCTGACTCTACGCCTTCCTGGCTGGGTGACTTTAGGGAGTCCGTCCCCCTCTCTGGACCTCAGTCTCCCCATCTACAGAATGGGAGTGATAACAGAACCTCACAGTCTGTTGTGAAAATGAAGTGGAGCCGGGTGCCGTGGCGTATCCCTGTAATCCCTGCGGCTCAGGAGGCTGAGGCAGAAAGATGACGAGTTCAAAGCCAGCCTCAGCAAAAAGCAAGGCACCAAGAAACTCAGTGAGACCCTTTCTCTGAATAAAATACAAAAAAGGGCTGGGGATGTGGCTCAGTAGTCGAGTGGCCCTGAGTTCAATCCCTGGTACTAAAAGAAGAATGAAGTGGGCTAGTTCTTAGAGAGCCTTAAACCTGATGCCTGGCCCATGGGAAGTACTCAGAAAGCATGAGCTGCTAGGTATTTTTATTATAGCCCAGAGAGGTCATGCACCTTGATCAGGCTCACACAGCCAGTGTGAGACACAGTGAGAGCTGACATCAGGTTTGGGCTCTAGTGCAAGCTCTTCCCTGACTTACAGTCACTGTCCTGGGAAGCTGTCAGATGGCACAGCTCAAGTACTTATGCCCCAGTGGCTTCCCCAGGCCGACAGTTCATGGGCCAAGTACAAAGTCCCAACAAACAGGTCGGTCTGTTTTGCTTACACACACACACACACACACACACACACACACACAAGTCAACAAGTGGCTCAGAGTGAAAGTTCCCCAACCTTGGCATCCTCCCCGATCCAGAGGTGAGGAGTGATCTCATCCCTGTGACTAAGCCAAGGCCGACGCCAGGAGCCCTCTCTGGGAACCCAAAAGGCCTGGCACTGGTGGCTCCCGGCTCCAGAAAGAGCCCAGCCTGAGAAAATGGGATCCTCACCGAGTGGGACTCCCTGGCCCTTGGGTGGGAGAAGCAGGGTGGCCCTGAGCACGGATGTAGCCGAGGACAGCAATGGTGGGCGGACAGCCAGCTCCACCATGAAAGCTCCTGAAGGGTCAGGCAGACCCGGGCCTCTGACCACCCGGTCCTAAAACAGAAGGGCTGCACCAGAGGGTTTCTAATGGTCTGTCCAGCTCAGGTCTGGTCCAGCTCCTGTCCTGACCAGCCAGGGCTAGAGGGCAAGGGACACTCAGATGTTCAAAGGAGAGGATTCCGAACCAGCATCCCCCCAAAAAAGGAATACAGAAAAACCTGCCCTGTTGTCCCCAGCAGCCCTCCCCCTCATGCAGACTGGACTTGAACACAGATAGAGGGTCCTGGGGCGCAGACACAGGTGGTCATGCTGCTGAATTGTGGGCACAGTTGGGCTGTGGCCTCCAAAGTTGGGTCCAGGCCTCCAAGCGCTCTTTAAAGCAGGCCCTGCCTGCGTCGATGGCGGCCCAGCCACTCAAGTCAGATAATGGAACCAGAGGGCTCTGCACAGCCTCAAGTGTGACACGATCCCGAGGGATTATGGTGTCTATTTTTAACTCCCCACATCCTGGCCGAAAAACAAATCCCTCACACGCCCTGCAGATCCCTATCAGGGGGCTGACTGAGCCTTTTGGGAATTCTCTCCTCCCGGAAGCAGCGCCCGCTTTGATGGCTTCCCTCTGCCAGGAAAAGCCCCGAGGTCTGTGCTCCGGCCACCGCCAGCTTCCATTATGTCTGGCCGGGTCCTCACGGGCCCCAGCAAACAGCCGTCTCCTGGTGGCCTCAGTCGTCACATATTCTCCAACTAGTGTCAGCCAGATGGGCCTGGAGAGGCCGAGGAGGGCCACTCTCTTCTTTCTGTATTCATTTACCCCATTTTTCCTCCCAGCCCGTCTCTGACAAGGTGGGTCCTGCTCTGGGGTCACCTAGAGGGGACAGCCATGGAGCACTGGGGTGGATGTTCAGTCTAGGTGGGGGATGAGGCAGGACAGTAGGCTGAGAAGGTGACAGTGAGGACAATGAGGGAAATATTCAGACTGGCCCTGCCAGCCTCCATCTGGGCAAGAGATCTGTGGGGTCCGAACACAAAATCAGCCACCTGTCTCCTGTCTCTTTAGAATCCCTAGCACCCCTCAAAAATGCTCCAGATGCTTTTTAACAGATACCAGCCACCATGACCTATGAGAGGATGGGGACTTCCTCCATTAGGCAGAGCTCTCCTGCCTGGCCACCTGGCCCACCTGTGTGGGTGTTGGTCAAATTCATAGACATTGCCCATTCCCCGTCCCACCTCCCTGACATGCCACTGCCTGAGTTTACCCTTGTCTAATGACATAGCCCAGGAAATGACCCCAACATGGAACTCTCGGAGGAAAAATGCTCCCTGACTGGTAAGTCCTCCATACAGTCAGCCCACTGGATTGCGGTGAGCACTGGGCCGAGGGAGGGAGGAACCTCCTTCTGCTTAGGGAGACTGGCCCAGAGTCCCCTCTCTCAGAGCCAGTTTCCTCCGCAGAAAGTCAGAGGAGCCTGGATTAAAAAGACCCCTGAGTGAGAGCACTCTACAGACAGTAATGGTTTGTGTTGGAGGACGAATATCTATCTTCCTTTTTGTTCCTTCCACTTGGGCCTATGTGGCTGTCAACCCTCTCTGAACAGGGACAGACCCTTCTCAGGGTAGAACAATCATAATGACCCCTCTGGGCCCCTGGTGTCACATCCGTGACCCACAGGCCTTTCCTAAAGAACCAGGTGAGTTTTGACTGTTCTTATGTGAGACCTGAAGTTCAGCCTGCAGGAGGGGACTGACAGGTGGCTTTGCCACACCTGCTTCCAGGCCTGCCCATCTTTGAGGCCACAAAGTCAGAATAGGCTTCGAAAGCAAATCAGGGCTAGGGATGTGGCTGGTGGCAGAGCTCTTGCCTAGCAGGCATGAGGCAGGACTTCCATCCTCAGAACCCACGTACACACATAGAGCAGATCAAGAACAAACCAAAGATTGGGGCTGAGGTTGTGGTGGAGCACTTGCCTAGCCGGTGCGGGGCTCTGGGTTCGATCCTCAGCACCACATAAAAATAAATAAACAAAATAAAGTTATTTTTAAAAAAAGAGCCTAATATGCAAAAAAAAAAAAAAAAATGAACCAAAGAATACAGGGATGTCTTTCTGCAAAAACCCAAAGAAACCCTCGCTATCCCTCAGCTGGAGCCAGCCCAGTGCGAGGCATGAACCGAGAGACTCCCCACCTGATCATGCGGGGAGCTGGGTGCAGGGAAAATGCTCTGAGTCAAAAGCAGCCTGGTTCAAAGCCAGTCCAAGGCCACAAAGCTGGATGAGCATTGACTAGACCAAGGAAGGCCCTTGCCAGGCCACACCCATTATGTGGGCACTAAGATGACACAAGGCCAGTTCTGCGGCCTCAAGAGGTTCAGAGCCCATCGCGGGAGACAGACAAGCCCACAGGGAAGTGTAAAGCAGGTCGGTTCGTCAGAACTCAGCCAGCACTGAGCAGAGGGCAGCCCACCCTGAGTAGGAAGAAGAAACCCAATGGAGGTGACATTTGTGCTGGACCCAGAGGGAAGTCATAATTTAGGTATGAAGCAGTGGCAGAAGGGAGAAAGGCCTTCTGGGAGTCACAGGCAGAGACCAGGAAGCATGAAATCTGAAGATCTGAGGGAGACCGACACGAGGCCTTGCTGGCCAGGGCACACGGGTCTCCTGCAGTGGTGGGTGACAGGGAGCCATTCTTGGAGAGGAAGAAGACTCAGGTAGCTAACAAGGCCCAGCTATCAAGGGCCTGCCTCAGGAGGCCAGGCTGCCAGGGCCCCCCCCACCCCCGCACGGGGAGAAGGCAGCTGGGTCACCTCAGCCAGCTGCTCCAGGGAGAGGTGAGAGCCATTCTGTCAGGGCTGGAGTCAGGGAAGGCTGAGGAAGCCCCAGGAGAGGCATCGGTAGCTTGGGAGGGAGAGAAGGGGCCCTACACAGCCCGCTGGTCTCTTGGCCCCAGCTACTCCAGACTGGAGGGGGACTCCAGCTGGGTTGTTCCCAGAACCCTGATCTCCCCACTTGGTTTCCGTCCAGGACCCACCATCACCCTCCGCGTGTTCAGAGCCCGAGGGACTGTTTCCTTGGGAGGTGAGCAACCTCACCCTGGGCTTCTCTGGCTGCCGTTCCCTCTGCCCAGTGCTCCGGGCCCTTTGCACCCCAGGTCCATAAGAGCCTTTCTGGCTGAGTTCATCACTCCCTGTGCGGCACCCTGCTGCCTGACCCGACCCGTCCCTCATGCCCTGAGCCCATCAAGGACTCTCTCTCCCCAGAACTGCAGGCAAAAGTACAGCCCATGAAGGTCAAGGTTGCAAGAACCTTAGGGACCAAGCTGAATGACCTCAACTCCACCCCCTACACAGCCTGGGATGTGAAGAGAACACCAGCCCTGCCCGGGGATCACACGGTGGGGGGGGGTCACACAGCCGATCACAGCCCAGGGCTTCCTGCTTCCAGACAGAGGCTCTGGCACCAAAGCCTCATGGGGGGGGGGGTGCAGAAAACATCGAGGTGTGGGATACAGCACAAAAAAAGCCAGAGCACATCGTCAGGGGGATTTGAGTTCCAGTCCCTACTCTGCCACCTCCCCCGCCCCTCCCACACACATTAGGGCTTTGGACATGTCACTGCAGCTTTCTGGACTCCAGCGACCTTTTCCATAAAATGGGTGTTTAATACTTCTGTGCCTTCAGCAGGATCAAAGAGGATAAAGCAGAACAAGCCCTCTCTGCAGAGCAGAGCCCGGAGCCGGAAGGCGACACTGCTGAGGTCTGTGTAGGGGAGCCCTTCACCCCACAGCCCTCCCAGCCAGCCCAGTCCAACCCAGCCCAGCCCAGAGGTCCTCAGATGACACATTTCCCAAGAGCTACCCACAGCCAGCAGAGCAGCCCTCCAGAGAGAGAGAGGGATTTCTTTCTACCAGATTCAAACTGCAGATGTGCACATGGCAGAACCAGCCCATCCCCCTCCCCCAGAGATTCAGCCCAGCGCCTCATGTCATGGGAAGGTCAGAGGCCACCGTGGGAGGATGGAGGAGGAAGGTATGTAGGGGAAAAGAGTCCTGCCCTCCTCTCCAAGGTACCCCCTAACCTGACTGAGAAACCCAAGCACAAGGGCCTCACCCAAGGTGTGCCAGACCTACCACAAAGCAGAAGCCAAGGTCCTGGGGTGGGGGTGGGGGTGGGGTAACAGGCCCATCCCCCTGCACATCCACTAGTAAAATTTCACCAGGCTCCTTTGTCCCCAGGGCCTACCCCAGAGCCCCAGACATCCACCTGGGGACTCCCACAGACAGCAATTACCTTGCTGAGGGTGTAAGGGCATGCCCATTCTGAAGTGGGGAGGAAGCCCCCAAAAAGCAACCAGCTTAAAAGAATGATGCCAAGACTGGAGTTGAGACTTCTTGGGGCCTGCATGCCATATTCTCTTCCTAAGAATTCCTTACTGTTGTGGTTCTCAAAGGGTGCTGTGCAAGAGAATGGCTTGGAGAATTTTTTTCAAGGCAGGTGCCTAAGTCTAGAGTAAAGATGAGGAATTTGCATTTTAATGGGTGCCTCCTCCGCATTCATATGATGAAAGTACCTGACACACACCACAGGCACAGGAGCATATACATGAACCGTGGACACACACACACACATGCATGTGCTCACGTGCACACACATGGACATGTATGAAAGAGTGGGAGGAAATATCAAATGGGTGCTAATCCAGAGGCTGGGTTTGGGGTACAGCCCAGACCTTACTGGCTGTATGACCTTGGCTAAGTCTCTTAGTCTCTCTAAACCTGTTTCTTTATAGGCAAAATGAGGATAAAAAATGATCGGTCTCATGAGGTTGTCTTAAGGATGCACAGGCCCTGGCATATAATAAACACTCAATAAATGGTGCTGTGATCATTGCCAAACTCAGTTCCGGTGTGCTGAATGCCTGAGGATAGGAACAGAATGCCAGGCACCAGGGGACCTCAGTGAATAATTGAGCCAGTAAGAGATGCCTGAAGGGTTGTGCTAGAATCAGTGGGTAGAAGTAACAGGGACACAGATTTCTGCTCTAAACAGGAAGAATTTTTTGATAGACTGGAGATGCCCAATCATGAAACCAGCTGCCTCGTGAGCTCACTGTTACTAGAGGATCCTAGAGGAAAAGACTAGATGTTCACCAGACAGGGGTGTGGCACCAGGGGAAAAAAATGAGAAGGGGGTGGCCTAGATGATCTTGAAGGTGACTTGGGGCCAGGTTCTGCAGGTCAGCCCCTCTCCCCATCATGCTGCTAATTGGTTCCTTTGCAGAAGCCAAGGTCCTGGGGTGGAGGTGGGGGGTGACAGGCCCTGATATTACTAATAGTTACCCCCAAGGACCCAAAGGGAGCCGAGGCAAGGCCTGACACTCTTGGCATGGCTAATGGCAGGGAAGAAAATGGGTGGGGCATTCTTCAATAAAGTGTCCCCAAGGGCGTGCGTGTGCATCCCTGCACTTTCCTCAAAGGGGCTGCTTAAGAAGAGTCTGGGCTTTACTCATTCTGAAGAGAGGGGAAACTGAGGCAGGGGGTGCTTATCCCTCAAGCAACAAGGTGGCTCAAGGTCCAGGGTGCAGACTGGCTGCTCAAGCCTTCTGTATGAACCAGGTGCCTTCCACGATTACCTCACAAATGTCTCGCTACATCCCACTGAGATGGGACTTTAGAGCTCAGAGAGGTTAAGAATCCCACCCAAGGGCTCCCAGCTAGCAAGCAGAAGGGTCTGAGGTTTCAATCCAGGTTCTCCGGGCTCCGAAACTGGGTGTTTTTTTACACTCTCAGATTTATAATCTCAGATAAAGAAAAGGAGAAAGGAGTTAATGTTTCAGAGGGGATAATGTTTGATTATGATCTTCATTAGTGATGAGCTATCTACTTACCTACCCATAATTAAAATTAAGATAGAATCCCATCTTCCCCCGCAGGGCAGAAAGGGCAGGTGTAGAGCCAGGCACACACCAGATAGTAAAAGTGTGAACCATCCAGCAACCAGAAAACCCAGATACCCTTGCCCCCAGGCTGGGAGCCAGAAGCTAGAAGGTTTTGGTCCGGGTTTTCGCTCTGTTTTGCTCAAGGCATTTTCATGGAGGGTGGGGTTCAAAGCAGACAGGAAACAGAAAACAGACCTCACTTCAGCCACCTGCCCTTTCATAACTGAGAACTGGCTAGGTAGAACAACAAAAATACCCCAAATTTGGGGGCCTCTGGGGTGCCTGGCTCTGGGCAGCCAGGGTTGCCTTGGTGGGGAGAGGTGAAAGGGTTTGAAGCTTTGGGAGACTCCTGGCCACCTCAACTTCTGCTGGTGCGGGCCCCAGTTGGGGTGCCTTCCTCGTGACACCCTCCTCTCCGGAGGACCCAGCGGCAGCCCTGAGCCCCGAGGTCAAAGATAGAGGGTAACGCTCAGCAAAGTTTAAAGGGTCAACATTTGGTACATAAGTCCCCGCGGGAGAGGAGGCTGTAGGTGAAAGAGGGGTAAATAAAGCAAAGCTGCGGCCCACTACTCAGTCCTGCACCCCAATACTTTGCATCCGAGCCCCCAGCTCCTCTCCAGCCCTGGACCCGGCTCGGATCCCTCAAGCCTGCAGAGCCCCCTCCGCCTGACCCGCGGTCGCCAGCTTTTACCTCTACGCGCCGGCCTGGCCGCCGGGCGCTGCCATCCCAAAGGCGC
>NW_026000051.1:9485676-9526729 GCF_001458135.2 Marmota marmota marmota
GCGCAGCCTGTTTGGTCGATCGACCCCATCACGGCCGCCCCGCCCCGGCCGGACTGGGCAGGGCCGACCCCTCTGCTCCCAGCCCGAGCCCGGCCCTGCCGCAGGGCCCGGGATCCAGGCGGAGCTACACGCCCCCTCCGCTCCCGGCCTCGCGCGATCGAGCGCGCCCGCGGCTCAGCTGGCCAGCCGGGGTCCTTCCCCTGGCTTTAGCTCCAGGGCTATAGGGGTAGGGCACCGAGCAGCGGGTCTCGAGTTGGCTTACAAAACCACCCCTCTGCCAACCCACACTGCCCTCCCGCAAGGATTTTCGTATGTCTGCTGACCCCTTAAACTTTCCAGTGCTTTCTGCTTCCATCTGCAGCTTCTGGCCCTAAGGACCTAAGAGAGGACAAGAGCTTTGGAAAAGGACAGCACGCAGAGATGCCACCCGGAAGGCACCTCGACACTTGCACCAATGCAAACTCCCGAGGACCCCAGCTGGCTCCGGCAAACGTCTCGCGCATTCTTGCGATCGGCTGCGGCGGGTCCCCCAACTTCTCTTGGAGACCGAGAGATATATTAAACCTTAACGATTTTATTGTCCCACTTTCCAGACAGGAACACTGAGGCCAGATGGGGGCGAACCCTTTTCGGACCTGGTGGCGGGACCGCCACCTTTTCAAACTAAAGGTGAGTTTGCAGAGTTCTCCGGGCTCCTCTCCCTGAACCTTGTACCGACGTCTGGGTCCGCACCACCTGGGCCCTGGCAGTGGCCCCGGGGTCGGCGAGGAAGACGAGGCTCCCTGCGAGTGCCCCAGGCCTTACCTCTGCAGCAGAGCGTGTCCTCGCAGAGCGCGCTGGCCGGAGGCCCCAGCAGCGGCAGGGAGGCCCAGGCCAGGGCGCGGGAGGCCGTGCCGCCGGCTCCCATCCCGGACCGGCTTTGCCGCTCCCGGTCCCGCGGGCCTTCCACCCTCCGCGGCACCTGTGGGGCCAGCGCTGTGCCCGCGGTCTCGGCTTCGGGGTCAGTCCCCGGCCAGGCCCGGATGGGCGCTGAGCAGGGCTCCCTCAATTCCTTGGTCTGCCCGGGCTCCGACTCCCACTGCGGCGGCCCCGGCAGGGCGCTATTTTTAGCGAGAGCTGCTCTCCCAGTCCGACAGACAGAACCAGTTAATTCGGCCGCTCGGGAAGGGCCTGCATAGGGAGCTCCCCGGAAAGGCAGCCGCAGCTCTGCTGAAAGCTGATCCTTCGCATTCCTGCCTCTCGAGGCGGGAGGGCGGGAGGACGCCTCTAATTCCAGAGGGAAGCTGGCGTCCTCTCTGAAGGCAGCCCTGGGCCCAAGTGCACGCCCAGGTTGGCTCTAAACTGGCTCCGAAATCTGGCCTGACCTCCTTACACCGACCTCAAGACCTCAAGCTTCCTATGATGTCCCACAACGTGCACACCCGCAGTCCCCCCCTTCTGGCTGATCTCCAGCACTAGGAAGGGCCCTGAAAATGGGGTCTGGGCTCCAGCATCTGCTCACCATCATCACTCAGAAGCTACTTGATGAATGAAGGGGAAGAGGAGTGAACATCAGATACAGGGTCTGTAGACCCTGGACAATAAAGAATTCATGGACAGGGTGGACAATATGGGGTGAATAGATGGGGGTGGCTTTGAAAGCTTGCAGAAGATTTTGAAATCTTACAAAACTCCAAATCCAACACTTTCTGGTTGTGTGACTTTGGCAAGCCACCTCACCTCTGTCCTCAGTTTCCTCTTCTGCAAAAAGGAGTTTGGGGTCCCAAGACAGTCTATGGAATACCCTTTTGTAAGCAAAAGTATTACATCCATTACATGGATGTTCATGTAATGAGTGAAAATGCAAAGAATAAGACATTCGGATCTGCTCTCAAGAAGGCACTTGCTCTTTTAATTCAAAGTATAAGCCTAGAAAGGTACAAGACCAAGTGGTACTGGACTAAGGATAAATAGTCCAGTGAACTAGAATAAAGACTGCAAAAATAGACCCACACATATATGGAAGCAATATTTGGCAGAGGTGACACGGCAGATCTGTGGGGAAAAGGTTCAAATGTCATGGGTGCTGGGCATGGTGCTGCACACCTATAATCCCAGTGTCTCAGAGGCTGAGGCAGGAGGATTGCAGGTTCAAAGTCATTCCCAGCAACTGAGTGAGGCCCTAAGCAACTCAGTCAGACTCTGTCTTAAAATAGAATGCAGAAAATAGCTGGGGATGTGGCTCAGTGGCTAAGTGCCCCTGGGTTCAATCCCCAGTTCTAAAAAAAAAAAAAAAAAAAAAGTGACTTGGGATCCCTATCTCACACCACACATAAAATATCAATTCCAGATGTACTGAAGACTTAAACACACATGCACACAATATAAGAGGAAAGGATTTCTTGAAAAAGATATGAAAAGCACAAATCATCAAGAAAAGGATGGATACATTTAATTAAAATATAAAACTCCTTTTTTTTTTAAACCCAGTGCCTCACACATGTCAAGTGAGCACTCTACACTGGGCCACAACCCCAGCCCCTGAAACTCCTTTTTATCAAGGGAAATATGTGCGACACAAGATCCAAAATATACAAAGGCCTTTCATAAATCAATTTTCAAAAGAAACAATAGAAAATTGGGGAAATATATGAACAGGCAATTTGCAGGAAAGGAACGATGAATGGCCAATAAACATATGCAAAGATCGTTAGCCTCACTTGTAATCCGGGGAAATGCAAAATAAAACCTCTGTAAAGTGTCATTTCCCACTTGTCAGACTGGCACAAAGTGGGGCAGAAGGGACATGGAGCATGGAGAACTCTGGTACCCTGCTGGCTGGAGCAGGGGTGGGTGCAGCCACTCAAGAATGATGTGGCAGCTTTGAAAATACTGAGGGTGCATGTACCCTGGTGACCCAGGCTTTCCTATGGAACATACCTGGAGAGCCTCTTGCTCATTGAAACAATATTTAGGTTAAAGAAGACTCTGAAACAGCCTCAGTGTCTATTATCAGAAGAATGCATAAGCAAATTGTGAAGTGTTCAGAGAAATGCTATACTGCCGTGAAAATGAGTAACTAGAGATTCCTTACGAACTGCCAGTGAAGGGGGGGGGGTGAGTTGCAGACAATCAAATTATATGATATCATTTATACCGATTTTTTAAAACATGCAAAACAAAATACTCTAACATAGAATTGCACAGATGTAGCAAATGCACAAAGACATTCAGAAGCATGATAAATATACCATTCAGCGAAGTATTTACCTCGAGGGGTAGAGGGAGATGTGATAAGGTGGTAGGAGGGGGCTTCTCTTCTCCCATTTTGAGATTTTGCTTCTTGACTGGAATGGTAAATACACAGATTCTGTCTTATTTTTCAAACTTCTGCATATGTGTGTTTCTGGGGATCAAACCCAGAGCCTTATGTAATGTCAGGCAAGCACTCTACCACTAGCTACATCCCAGCCCCCAAACAATTTTAAGGTACAGAGCAAGCATGATGGGAATTTTGGAGTTCTGCTCCAAAACTCACTTTCCTCTTTCTTTCTCCTTGCTCTCCCCGACCCTCCACCCAGGAACATTTTTCCACTGAGCTACATCTCCAACCCTTTTTATTTGTTTGAGACAGGATTTTGCTCACCTGCCCAGTCTGACCTCCAAATTGGGACTCTCTTGTCTCAGCCTCCCGAGGCTCTGAGATTACAAGCGTGAGTGGCCATGCTCAAGATGACTTTCCTCATTTTGATAATACAGTCATAGCGTCTAAGTGCTCAACTCAAAGCCCAAGCATGAACACCTCCATCCCCAATCTCCAATGGAGTCCTTTACACCCTAGCCCCAGTCAACTGGGACTCCTCCCACATACGCATCACCATCCATCAGGCCCTGAAACCTTGCACACTCTCTGAGGCCTTCCTGAATTCACAGACTGTTCACTCTTCCCAGGCCTGGTCCTCCCTATCTGCCCAGCCTGTGCCTATTTCTCCATTACAATCCAGCTCAGGCATTTCAGCTCCTGGGAAGCCCTGGAGGTATTCACTGACTCCTCCAGGTAGAGAGTTTCCACCTGCCCTCTTCGCTGTTTATTACAGTATGGATTGTTGCACCTGGTTAGGAGTCTGTCTCTGGGAGGAGACTGTGAGCTCCTCCAGCCACCAGCCTTGTCTGAGCCACTGAGCAGCCCTGCTGTCTGGGTGGAGCTTGGCTTAGGAAGATGTGTTTAATGAATGAAAGGGCTGAGTAGAACCCAAGTGCTCAGAAACCCACAGGAGTCACGCCAAACTCAAAAGGAGAGCAACCCCACCACCTATTTGGTTGACTGCTTGGTCTTCACTGAACATTCTTCACCATAGTGTGAACTGTAGGGTCAGAGAGAACTGTTCACACCTGGGCTGAACTGTGTTGCCAACTGTGTGAACTGACATGCTATTATATCCCTCTGAGCCTTAGCTTTGGGGTCTACACAACGAGGATGTGACTAGTTGTGACTAGGGCTCATCACAGGAGTTAAGAAAATTCAGTGAGATTACAGAAAGATTACAGACCCTTTTGCAGGGTCAGGTAGCAACTGTGTCAATATTGGCCAAGAGGAAGATATTTGCAGGGAAAAGTGGAAGGAACCGCCTATGAAAAGTGGAGGTCTAGTCAAGCGTGGTGGCTTGGTTTCAACCTACTTGGAGGCTGGGGCAGGAGGATCTCTTGAGTCTATGAGTTTGAGACCAGCCTGGGTGACATAGCAATACTGTTTCCAAAACGAAAAGGAAGGAAGAGAGATAAAACTATCTGTTCACCGATTCTCAACAAAAGCATGCATCCGGAGGCTGGTTGGAGCTGGGATGGCCAGAAGCATGCTCCCAGTTCCTGCTCCTAGCACTGCTTCCTCTGTCCTCTGCCCCTGGCCATCCCACCCCCTGCTCCAACACACACCTCGGAAATGATTAGCTGCACAGCATTTCAGAATCCTAGGCCCTCCTCTCGGTCTCCCCTATCCACTCTGGCCCCCTCCAATCTGCTCTCACATGTATCCCAGGGAGGCCAATCTGGGCCCATCTTTTCCTTGCCGGCTTCCATCTGTAGGGGCGTCAGAGCCTGTGGCACCTTCCCCAGGGATGTGTCTGAAGTGATTTACCAAATGCACTGTATATGCAAAATCTACATATGTCCACTTGTCGGGAGCTTCCATCAAAGCAACACACAGGATTGCAAATGGCTTATGGTCCAGACTCTAGACGATGAATTGGATGGCGTTACAGTCTGTACATGCAAACAAATATATAAAATTGACAGGGCCGTGTGGTCACTGAGAATGAACAACACTGTGTGCTTCAAGGGATCTGGCGACAGACTGTCTGAGCTAAGGAGCCAATTGTCTTTGATCCGGGTCTCACTGGACCACATAATATTATCCTGGTGACATAGATATGAGCCACCCATGGTACTTTGTCCCATGCAAATGTCTGCCATCTTTCTTTGTGGCTCTCAGGAAGGCCATCAATGACTTCCTTGTTGGGAACACCAAAGAATACTTTCCCATCTTCATCTAGCCCCATCTCTTGGCCAAACTTAACCCCATGAAAACTTCTGCTCTCTTCTTACCACACTCTCCCAGTTTTTCTCCTGGTTCCCTGGTTACTCCTTCCACTCTTTGGCTACCTCGTTTTACTACAGTGGACCATAAGAGTTGGAGGGGAGACTGTCAGAGCCCTGTATCCTCAACTTTGCATGGCTCTCACAGCTTCAACCCCCGGGCTCATGCCAGTAATTCCCACACAGTCCCTTCCACACAGCCTGGGCACCGTGGTCTCTTGCCAGGACCTCAGTAAGCGCTGACCTGGTTCCCTGCCTCTGTCTGCCTGTCTCCATCTTGGTTGTGTCCATTGATTCTCCCCAGGAGGTTTTCCAAGCAGGAATACAACCACGTCACCCCCACCCCTGTTAAAAGGTCTCAATGGCTTCTTACAGCTTCGTGTGGCCTACCAAACACTGGGTCTGCCCCCCCATCCATCTCTCCAGCCCATTTCCTGACATCTTCCCTCTCCCTCCCTCTCCACCCCAAGCCACTCCAGCCAACTTCCAGGTCCTCAAATATGCAACATTCCTGCCCATGACCTGCCTACCAGGTTCCCCTGTCCAGAACCTTTCTCTGTCCCCTCCCCTCCTGGACCCAGTTAACTCTTCCAACGGCATCTTAATGTCACTTCCTTGGGGCAGTCTTCCCTGGCCTCCAGACTGTACCCCATAGCCCTGGGTGCGTTCCTTCCCGGTGCTTATCACCTGATGAAACGTCACCATCCTCCCCGAGCATGCGGATCACGCTTGGTTTTGCTCATTGCTGCACCTGGTCCCGTGCCCAGCAAGGACCCCAGCACATAATAGGTGCTCTATGGATGTTGGCTGATGAATGGATGAATCCATGTTTGCTTGTACACCTCCCCTGATGGGCTCTACTTATCATGGCTGGACACTGTTACCAGAGATTTCTACACCTAGGTCCACTGATATGTCAGCATACTTGGACGCTTTTCCAGTTGCTTTGTGTGTTCTATCGTTTAATTCTCACAACCACCTTTGAGGATGTTCTGATATTGTCTATGTCCCTTTAATATGAGGAAACTGAGGCTCAGAGAGTACAAGCAAATTGAGCAAGATCACACAGCATGTAAATGGCAGAGCTGGTGCTCACATCCACATCTGTGGGATTCTAAACCCGGGGCTTGGTAACCACTGGGCAGCACCACCCTTTTCTGCATACTATTCTGTAGTAGTCTAAGTTAATTCATAACTTAATCTCCCCAGGGGAAGGCAGGACCTTCCTGGATGGAAATAAGATTCAAAATCTCATCCACGAAGCATCAAACTGTGTACACCAAACCCACCAGAATCCCTGGGCAAGGGGGGACATGAGTGGAGGCGAGGGAAGGATAGGGAAGCGCGCTCACCCGGTGCCCGTGCAGAGCAGTGATGGTCAGGAAGAGCGAAGAGCAGAAACGGACAGAGCTCACTGCTGCCTCTGAGGAGTTTGAGAGTTAAATATCAGGTGGAGGGTGGCTGTGAGAGACAGGAGGCATGAAGGAGGACCACCTGCTCCTGACAGAAAGGCCCCTATTCCAGCACAGCCCTGTCCGGGCCTCACTAGCCCCCCCCCCCATTTGAATCCACCCTACCCCCAGGGTTTCTCCCACACCCACCCCGCTATTGACAGATTCCCCAAGTGCCTAGTCAGGGTCAGCTCCCCTTCCCCCATGCCAGGCTCCAGTCTGGGTGCTGGGGATGCAGGTAAAGAGAAGAGTGAGGTGCTCCCAGATGCAGGGGGCAGAGACAGGCAGCAGTGTCCCCAGGGACCACCTGTGTGCTGGCCCTGTGGCCCACATGTGATAGTCCCAGGTGGCTGCTAAGCCTAAGACAGAGGTGGCTGTGGGTCCCTGAGGCCAACCTGGGCAGCACAGGTGGTTCAGGAAGGGCTCCTGAAGAGATGACCTGTGAGTGTGTCTTAAAGGAGAGAGATGACAGGCAGCCAAGAAAGGGCAGCCTTTGCAAAAGCATGAGCAGAGGGGAGCACGCGGGGGGCCGGGGGCAGTTTATAGTCAAGACCACTGGGCATCAGGGATGAGGGGCAGCCAAGGGAGAGGGGAGGGAAGAGAACAGTGTGGGTCACCAGGTCCCTGAGCACAGTGCCCAGGGGCTGGGACTTTGAGGAGGCCACTGGGAGATCCCAGGGCCGGGAGGGACATGGACGACCCTTGAGTTTTACATGAATCTCTTCATCTGGAGGAGGAGGAGGGACTTAAAGGAAACAGACTGGAGACCAGCAAGAGCATGGTCCAGGGAGTGGCCGGGAGGTGCAGCAGGAGGACAGACAGCTCAGTGAGTAGTTCGGTCAGAAAGAAAATCCCAGACTGGATGGTTGCTGGAGGGGAATTTTGGGGTGGGGATGGACCGTGGGCTACTCAGCACTAATCCCCCTTCTAGAAGGAAGGAACCATTTTACCAGATGTGGAAGGCTGCTAGAAGATGTCCTTTAGCTGTCAGCTCTTTGGGGTTACCCCTGATGAAGAAAGCCATCTCACTAAAGGTGATACTCCCTGGGATGTCCTACATCCAGGGACTGACCCACCCAGGAGCATGATGACCTGGCCCCTCGGCACTACCCAGGACCACTCTGAAGGGCCATCCTGGGTCCAGACACAGGGTGAATGGGACCTCCATTGAGACTGCACGCAGCTCAGCTTTGCCCAAACACCACTGCTGCCCGTCCCCTGCACGGGTCCACAGCCTGAGCACAGGCCCCAGCGAGCCTCCTGCACACAGAAACATCTCAGACCCGGCTTTCTGGGGTTGAAATGGTGACGGTGAGGACAGAAAGCAATTGCTAGGTGCCCCCGTGAAAATGACCCAGTAGATAGTGCGACTTCAAAGTTGCCAGGGAGAAAGGTGAGCAGTACTCAAGAGAACAGGTGTGGTCCTGGGACAGGTGGAGAGGCTGGCTCTTCCTGAGACAGAAGCAGAAATTGGAGTCAACTTTGGGTAGAGATGGGGTCAGGAAGTAGAGGGAGTCAGAGTCTTCACTTTTTTTTCATTTTTCCTCCTTTGCAGATGGAAGGAAGTAACGTTGGCTATTGGGGGAGGGTAGATAGTAAAATAATTATGCAAGAAAATAATTACCAGGGGCACAGTATCTATTGCCACTGTAGTAGTAAGGAGTGCAGGGCCTCAGTGGGTGGGTGGGATTCTGCCAGCCTGTGTGCCGATAGGGGCAGAGAGGACCCAGCCAGGGATGATGTGAGGGACTGGGGATAGGATTCCTAAATTATATACAAGATGTCCAGTTAAATGTTACTTGTTTAGTATAAGGACATCTTTTGCAATATTTGGATACACTTATGCAAAAAATCATCCATTGTTTACCTCGTTCCTTTCTGACCCCTTCATACACTGGATGGGCCACAGACTTCAGCCCAGGTAGTTCTCAGATTCTCCCCTTCCCCTCTCTTGCTCAAACACCTCCAGGCTCACCATTGTCCAAACCATCAATGGGTCATTTGAGGCCCTCTGTTTTCTGATCTTTAGCCATCCTCTCCACCCCATCCCGCATCCTTGGACATTTGGTCCAGGTCTCCTGCCTCTTAGTTTTTTGCTTTAGCCATTTCCTCTGCTTATAAAGTCCTCTCCCCAAGTCCACTCTGCCAGGAAGCCTCCTAGGTCTAGATCCCTCCTGGTGGGAGGAAGTAGTCAGAAGCACCTTGGGCGAGTCCTTTCACTCTGAACCTTGGCTCTAAATGGGCTCGATACTGCCTCTCTCATCCAGCTGCTGAAGGGATGAGAGATAGTGTTTAGAAAGGGTCAAGCACACTCTCGGATGTGGTACTCTCCCTGCCTCTGGCCAGATCCCTGCCTGGCACTCCAGGGCGTAAATGCACATTTGCTGGATTGCATTGACTCAAAGGTTCTGAGCTTTTACATTTCAACTTGCTTCTCAGAATTACCAGACCCAAGAGTGGAATGTAGACAAATTCAATTTCCTATATTAAGATGATCTGAAAAGAGATGAGTAATGAGGCCACTATAATTCTGATGGCATAACAGGTTTTTCCCTCAGTCGACGATGGGCCAAACCGGTTCCCCCTGAAGGGCCCCTTTTAGAATCAAACATGGCGCCCAGCCGCTCCAGCTGGAAGTAGGTAATATCCGCCACACACATTTCTGTCTCAAGCCCCCCCCAATCCCAGACCACAAAAGGTGATTTCTTGGAACCATTAGCATAATTACCTGACTGCAATGCTATAGAGAAGCGATTAGATGAGCCTGTGATTTTTGCACAGTTATTTGTCTCAAGTAAGTCACCTGAAGTTCATCTGCCATGAGGATTCATGGCTGCATTCTGTAATCGTAGGGAATTATTTTGCTAATAACAGAGGTACCTTGATCTAATTTAGTTTTAATGCCAAGAGGTGCCCTCCCAGAATAATCAGCTTCAGGCCAATTCCAATTTCCAGGTTTGTTACACATTCTGGAGAGAAGATTCAATTCAAGGAGGCTGAAGTTACTTCTTTATCACCTAAAGTCATCTAGGGGCGAAATGGATCCTACCTCTACGTGTTTGTAGAAAAATGCAGGGAGAGGCCCAGCCGCAGGGAGCCAGGGTGGGCTCCCAGCCAAGAGGAACCACTGGGTCAGGTTCAATCCATTAGGTATTCCTGGAAGAGCCCTCCTTTTTCTTTCATTCATTCATTATCTCATTCGTTCTTTTCTTCCATTTCTGGGGTCTCTCCTCAGCACAACCTGGTCTGTGCTGTTATTGGATGCAGCAATGACAAATACGGGTGCCAATCTGTTCCAAAAGCATTAACACTTATCAAGCCATTATGTCCTGTGAGCCAGGTGGGAGCTGCTATTGTACCCATTCTGCAGGTGAGGAAACTGAGGCAGAGAGGTTAAGAAACTTGTCTCAGTTCAGACAGCAGTTAAAGATACAGCTGGGATTTAAATTTCCCCCAAGGTCACAGGCAAGGTAGAATCCACACAAGGCATGATTCAAGCCCCCTGCTCTGTGCTCTCTTTCAGGAGACAGGGGTGTCATTAGCTTCATTTTATTGAGGAAGAAACAGAGTCTGGCGGGGCTTTGAATTGGCCAAGGTCAATGCAGGGAGTACATGGAGGAGTTGGGACTTGAACCCTGAGATTCTGATTCTGAACCTGGTGCTGCCTTGGCCAAAGCTGGGAAATATGTGCAGTGTCTTTTGATATCTTTGTTAGAGGCTGGGTTTAAGGTAATTACCCAAGTGCCGGGTGACCTGCAGTCCAGCTCTGATCCCTTGGGGCAGTTCCTCTTCTCCACCCCCACCTCTGGCCCTAGAAACTCAGTCCTTTTGTTCCTGTTACCAAACAAACCCGACTGTCAGATTCCTGTTCCTTCATTCACATGTTTATGCTTTCAACAGAAGGCTGTCTGGTTCTGCAGGACGGCCAGGGGGTAGCTGTGACTCTGTCCCCACCCCCCCAGTCCTCCCTGGGGGAGAGAATGGGGTGAATGGGGTCTTCCTCCATAGAGGTGGTTGGAAAACCACTGGGCTGGATCGTCTGTTGGCTCCTGGGGTTCCCAGAGCCAGGGACCTGGGCTCACTGATGACCAGTGACATCTGCAGGGCTGGAAAGCTGCTAAATGCCCACCTGAGACCCCGCCCCACCTGCCTGAACACCTGTCCTGCTTTGTTGACAGCGTCAAGGGCCAAATCTTAGAAGGACCTGTCAGCAAGGCCAGCTGGGCTCAAGATGCCACCCCTGGGGCAATGAGCAGTCCAGGAGCCCAGCCACAAAGAGATGGTGCCTACACCCAGGCTCAGGGTAGGGGTCAGCCAGCCCTGGCACTGGCTTCGGGGACAGGCTACTTCCCCACCCCGGTTGCCCATTAGTCTTCTCTCCTGTCTTCTCCCTTTTTGAAGCCATAATTGTTTATACTCCGTCCCTCCTTCCTCCAACAAGTGTCCCTATTCACCACTTTCTGTTGAGGCTACAGGAGAATGAGACAAAACTCCCGTGTGACCTCAGGACAGAGCCTTCACAGATGGCTGCATCCCGAGGTGATGGGCGCCACCCACGCCCTGGGCATGCAGTTACTGGGGTTGGGAAGGCTTCCTGGAGGCAGTGGCAGCCAAAGGGGCACCAGCATGTGAGTGGGAGCTGGCGGGTGTCAGGGAACCACAGGCAGGAGGGAGGCAGATGTTTTAAGCCTCAGGGAGAGGGGCACGAAACTGGGGAGGCCGAGGAAGCCTGAGTGTTTAGGAGCCATCAGCCACTCTGTCTGGCTGAAGCATGGGCATTGGTGGCCATCTGCAGATGGAGTAAGGGAGGCCATCCAGGATACAGGCAGCAGGTCGCCAAGGGTCAAGAGCCTGGAAATGTCGGGGTGTGGTGATGCACACCTGTAATCCCAGCAACTGCGGGGGGTAAAGCAGGAGGATCCGAAATTCAAGGCCAGCCTCAGAAATTTACGGAGCTCCTGTCTCAAAATAAAAAGAGCTGGGGATGTAGCTCTTCCCCAGTACTGGTACGGGGTGGTGGTGGGGGGCTGGGGAATTGATCCTGAGAGTCATGGGCCAGTGGGGGTTTTCAGCAGGGGAGGGAGCAGGATTCGAGTTTAGAAGCTCATCTGAGTGCACAGGGAGGACTGAGGGGGGTGGCACTGTGAACACGCAGATTCCCTCCCTCCCCCTTCTCTCCTCCCCAGCCCCCAACCTCCCTGATACAGTGTGAGTGTGTCCCCCCCCCAAACACACACACAACACGCGAATAGAAGGAAGGGGGATTCCGAGCTGCCTGCTGCTCATCTGTCCTGGCCGACCCAAGCCTGGAAGGCAGCCCCTGACCTCTCACCTCCTGGACCAGGGTCAAGAGGCCTTCAACACTCCATCTCCCGCCCCAGGCTTGGTTTTGGCGCCCTCTGCAAAGCGCCTGCTTGTGAACAGAGGCTCTGGCAAAAGGGCAGCTCCCAGCCCCCCTCCAGCCCCTTCAGTCTGAATCCTGCCTCTCACAAGCCCTTTCCCCAGCCCTGCAGCCCCTCTTGGCTCAGGGTGGTTGTGCCCACCCCACTCCCAAAGCCCCACGCTGTGGGGGAGGGGGAGGTCCTCTCCCCAAACACAAGCTCTTTTGTTCCAGCGCCGTGGCTTGGCCCTCAGCCCTGCGCCCGCTGCCCCGCACTGGTCTCCTGGTGGAGCTTGCCTTGCTCTTAATGAGCCCCGGGTCAGCAGAACGCTGGCATGCAGGGCTGGGGCTCAGGCCACTCCTGCCCAAGCTCGGGACTCTGCCCCTGCCCTGCTCAAACCCCTTCCACAGCGCCCGCCTACTCCAGGTAGCTAGCACACAGGCCTAGGGGTGCTGCTGGTCAGCGGGATGGTAAAGCCTGTCACCCCCAGGGCCGCCTGGGGCCTGGCCAGCTGTGTGGGCCATCAAGAAACGGGCTTCGCTCGGGCTGGGAAGTCCTGAAGCTCACGTCCACCTCTGTTGGGGCTGCTTCCTTTGCTGGGGGGACCCTCCCTGCTGCACTGAACTAAATCTCAATTCTTTCCACCCCCTTTTCCCAGCAGGGACAGTCCCAGCAGCCCCTCCCAGAAGCCCCCTTAGACTCCCTGATTCCTTGATCAGCCCCACCAGCCTCGCCCCCTGCTGGGTCCCCATTTGCCCTTCTACACCAGGCGCAGTGGAGGTGAGTGGAGACCCCAGGCCCCCTGCAGCTCACACAGGCCCCTCCTACCTCCCCCTGGAGTGGGACAGTCCCATGGGGTGCTTAGTACAGACTCAGAATAGCAGTGAACCGTGGGAAGCCCATGGGCTTTGGAGCACGCGGACCAGGGCTGGAATCTGGACTCTGCCCCTCCTAGCTACGACTCGGGGCAATCTCCAGGCCTCTCTGCCTCGGTGGCCTCTATAAACTGGGAGGGGGCTTCCAGTGAGAGCTGTGTGGGCCCACGTGTCTCCTTTCCTCTGTTCTCTGGTTCAGCTTCTCAAGGTGCAAGAGGAAGATCGGGGTTGCCCTCCTAGATGCTGGGAGAGCCCTGGGCTGCTGAGGACACAGGGGAGTGGGGGGACTGACAGACACCTCTAAAGCCACCACCAGCAACACTGTTGCCCCCTGGACTCCTGGCTGCCTGGACTCTCTCCCTTCCAGTCTCCTCCTGCTGGGACTGGACCTCCCAGAAGTGGGCAGCCAACTCGGTTCACCTGAGCGGCTCAGGGGAGGGGGCCAGGTGAAGGTGGGGTTGAGGGTCTTAGAGATTCTGGAAAGACTCATCAGAACACATTCCCTCCCTGTTTGAAACCATTCATGCAGAATAAAGCCCAAGCTCTGGGCCTAGCACCCGAAGTCTCCCTCCTGGTCCTGCTGACCTCTCCAGACTCCAGCCTCCTCTGCCCATCTGGACCTGGGTCCAGTCAACCGAACTGCCTGAGGTTCCCAGAGAGGCTGCTGTGTGGCTCTCAACTCCTGCCCTTTCTCTTGCGGTTCCCTTTGCCTGCTCACCAGGCCCACGCTAGCTGGGACACACCTCAGGCTCACCTTTCCTGCGCTGTCATGGGAACTGTGAACGCCTGTTCTGAGCTCCTCCCTGAGACCAGATCCAGCCCGAGGCTCCCCAGGGAGCCTGGTACCAAGCTGAGAGACCGAGAGCTGTTGGGAGTGAATTAAGGAGGCTGGGAGTGGGACCCTGGGCTCCAGCGATCCTCCGGTCCAGCGTCTGCCCCTTAGAACTGAGCGGCCTGTGGGGTCCAGGGGAGGCAGGGGGGTGGAACATTCCAGTGCCTGGGCAGCCTCTACACTAACTGAATCTCAATCTCTAGAGCAAGGCTGGGTATCATCCCAAGGCCCAGCAAGGATTGGAATACTCTGGAAATTCTGGGGCAGCCCGGGTCCCCTCCTGCCACCCAGATGAGGCTGCACCCTGCCAGAGGCTCCAGATGCTCTTTAATACCACTCTGTGTGCTGAACTGACCCAGCCCCCTCACTTAGCTTGCAAAGTACTTTTACTTGTATCGAATCACTCCACCATTCATTATTCATTCAACAAACATTCAGGGGAAAGTGCTGGAGCTACAGAGTTGAAGCTCTGAGGTGTGTGCAGCAGGGACAGACACACACGAACAGGTTGACAGACAAGGCCATCGGGAGTGACAAGGCTGCCTCAGAGCCCTGAGAGGAATGGTGACTTACAGAGGTCCCTTGGTCTGGGATAGGGCCTGCATGGAGCAGGGGTGACGGAGGCCCCGGTGGGGGCTGGCAAAGGGCAGAGGTGCAAACACAGGAGGGGGGTGAAAGGTGCAGAGGTGTGGAGAGGTGGACGATGTTTGGTCAGCTGTCTTGGTGACCTCGCTGAGGACCACACGGGCAGGGAGGAAGCAGAGACCAGAGGAGGAAGGAGGCCGGACATGGTCAGGAGGAGCAAGGAAAGGGTGGGAGAGACTGGGAGGGCCCACGAAGATGCTGTAGGGGACAGAGCCCAGTGGGCAGGACTGGCTTCTAGGGGGGAGTTGAGTGAAGAGTGAGGCCTGCAGCAAAGCACAGGCGGACTCAGAAGAGTCCAGCTGGAGAGGCCGAGGTGGGTCGAGCTCGCTGCCCACTTACTGCTGCACACAGTAGGCTGTCACCTGTGGGTGCAGCCAAGCCCTGAGGGAATGGGAGGAGGCAGAGAGACACAGAGATAGATGGCCAGACAGACAGAGACTGAGACAGAGACGGGAAGTCTCTGACAGGCTGCCCAGGCCCGCGGCTGTCAGAGGCCAGTCTGAAAGGAGAGCCCGGGAGGGGCAGACAGCCTGTTGAGGGCCACAGCCGAGTCGGGATGACCATGGCATATTGCCAGAAGGGAGTGGTTGAGAGGTGAGCCAGCGAGCCTTTGAGATGATGATGGTTATGTTAAGCTGTGGATTCAATTGTATATAGACCTTTACTGTCCGGCAATAGGGCGGCTCCTGCGGCCTCGGGAGCCTGCTACTTTGGAGTTCCCGTGGAGTTTTCACGGTTCCGAGAGAGTTGGGGCGGAGCCCGGGGGAGAGTGGGGTGATTCCCCGGGGGTGTGTGCGTGGAGTGCTGGTGGGAGTTTGGGCAGTAAAGCTTCCTGTTGGAACATACAGTGCTTTGTGGCGGCTCGGTGATTTGTGCCCAGCCAGACTGCGGCAACAGCCCCCGTCACCCGCCCTCCACAGAGCTGGCAGAGGAGAGACCAGAGGTCTCAGAGCAGGGTACCCAGCCAGGCCTGCGCCCTGACTCCTAGCTATGGAGCCGGCCGGGCCCCTTCCTCCAGGTGGGGCTTCACCAGGAAGGAAGGAACCCTTGGCCCCGACCTGAAGGAAGATGCTGGGCTGGTGGCCACCTCCAGCTTCAAGGGCCAGGGGCCACCTCCTGCTCCCTCTGAGGCTCACCCCACTCCCTTCCAGGTCAGCCTCACGCTGGGGCTCCAGGCCGCCCCCCCACTGCCTCCGCTGACAGCCGCCCCCTCGCTCAGGACCCGGCTTCCTACATCAGCAAAGGGCAGCTGAGGCCCTCCACAGGGAGGGCTCTGGCAGGGGAGGGGCAGGTTTGGGGACAGGCAGCCGGCCACTTCAGGAACTGCAGTCCCTTGAACTGCTCTTTTGCTCACAGACTGAACCCAGGGAGCCCAGGGGATGGGGGACCCCGCGCTGTCACAGGCTCACGCAGGGGCTTCTGCGGATGCAGAGACCAGGCACAGGCCCGGTCACCCTCCCGCGGGGCCCTGCTCTGCACGCTCGTCTGCCTGCACACGAGGCGCCGGGGGAATGTAGGTCACCGGCTGGAAGGCCCGGGGTTGTGGTGACCCAGCCATCCGGGCACAGCTTCAGATTGGACAGGAGTCCACCCCTCCCTCCACCTGCTTCTGCCCCTGCTCCACGAGTTGGTCCAACCCCAGGCCCCTTGAGCTCCTGTCTTGTTGTCCCCAGGATCCCTGGGCGGGGCCGAGACTGCCCAGCCCTGCTGTGCTGAGGAGAGGGGCAGGGCTCCTCTGTTTGTCCCTCTGCGGGGCAATGCAGAGTCCCCAAGGGATGGAGGGAAAGTGGCTCCCACCTTGGAGAGCTAGAAGGCATAGCCCATGAGATGTCCTAGGACTAGAGGTCACGACCCCACTGACAAGTGGGGACAGAGTGGCCTCAGCAAGGCTGGTCAGGGCCGGCTTCCTGCGGGAGGGAACCCTGGCTGGGCATCTGAGCTGAAGCTTTGGCCAGCCTTGGAAAGGAAGCGGTTCCGATAGGTGGCTCCGGTCCCTCCACCCTGGAGTCAAGGTCACATCTGGAAGGACCATCACAGACTCCCCTACAGAAGGCTGTCCCATGGCCCCGCAAGCACGAGGAGTCCAGGACCCCAGACTCCCTCCCGTCCAGAATCTGCTCTGCCACCGGCGTCCCTGTCTCATGGTGAACACCCACATTCCTGCCACCAGGCCAGAGACCAGGGTCCTCCGGGCTCTTTGCTTACTCACAGACTGAACCCAGGGAGCCCAGGGGGATGGGGGACCCCCATGCCAGCACAGGCTCACGCAGGGGCTTCTGCAGATGCAGAGACCAGGCACAGGCCCGCGGGCCCTGATCTTCATGCTCCTCTGCTGTGCACACACATGGGCTCCACGGGGAGCCCCGGGCAGCTCACAACCCCGAGGAGGAGACAAGCAGAGAAGCCGGGGGACGTCGCCCATCGTGCGGTGGGAGGGAGTCCAGAGGAGGCGGGCTTCCTGGAGGAGGGGGCCTGACCTGTGCCCCCAGGATGAGCAGGTTGCAGGGTTGGTGGGGAAGGGGAGGAGGGAGAGTGCTCCGGGACGGAAGAGGAGAGCAGGGCACAGGAGGGAGAGCAGAGGACGGCACCACAGGAGAAGGCAGAGCATGATGGTGGAGGGAGAGGAGGGGGTGCTGTGACCAGAAGAGGAGCATCTGCAGGTCAGACCCTTGAGTCCTGTGGGTGAGTTGATTTTGTCCTGCTGCAGCGGGGCAGGGCGGGGGGCTGTGGGGATTTTAATACGGCCCCTTCTGGCTGCACCTGGAGAGTGAATTGGGGACAGGTGGAGATGGGGTGCCCCAGGGGGAGGCGAGATGGCTGCCCAGGTGTGCAAGGCAGGGCAGGGCCTGAGGTGGGGGCTGGTTGATGGAGTCAGGGCGGATCTTTCAGGAGGCAGGACGATTGAGTGAGTGCAGCTTCCATCTCCTGCTTCCATCTCCCCATCATGCCATGGTGATAGGTAGGAAGACCCTCGCAGACCCTTCCCCCGGGCCGTCCACTGTTCACCCAGCCCCCCTCCGGGCTTCCAGAGGGGATTTCTGGGAGGAATCCCAGCTGGAAGGGGCATGGCTGTGGCTGGGTGGGCTCAGCAGCCCCGGGCACACACACCAGAAGGAAGAAGATGGGCGTCCAGGGAGGCCGGGAATGCACTGTGCTGCTGGGGAGGGCCCTGGTCTTCTTGGAATAGAAAGGGGTGGGGCAATGGTCCAGCAGGGATGTGAGCCCATCCCGGGCAGGACAAAGACTTGGGCCAGTGCCTCAGTTTCCTCGTCTATAAAATGGGAATCAATGTGCTAAGAAATGTACTAGGCAGTAGAAAGGCTTGGGCACTGGGCCGTGTCACTGAGCCATCTAACAAAGGTCTGCAGCTCCGTACCAGCCCCCACGACGAGGCAGCCGCTGTCGGGGCGATGCAATGCTTCATCCACCCTCTGGTGAGAGCCCCTGCGGTGGAAAGCCCAGGCCTCTAACCCTCAGGACAGGGCCTTCCAGAAGCCATAGAAAGCAACGTGGGTTTGCCCGAAGCTCACATAAGCCCCTGGACAAGTGGCTTCTTTCTATTCCCACCCAGAGCCCCTCCCTCTGAGGATCAGCCACGGCTCTTCCCTGGGCTTGTCCTGGCTCTGCCCCCGGCTCCAGCACAGGAGCCCCTCACCAGCCCTGCACCAGCCCCCAGTTCCTGGCTCCTGAGTGGCCGCCCGGGCTTGGGTGCCTACGTGATTCAAGCACCTCCCTGTCCAGTCTCTTGGTTCTTGATTGACAGTTCTTCTAGATTGGGGTTCTTCTCCACTCTGTGGGTGGGGGTGAGGAAAACGCCAAGTCCTCCACCTGCCCTCTGAAAAGCCCAGAGGCCCAGGAACCGCCAGCCAGCAGAAGCCAGGCTCCCTGGGCACGGGGAGGGTGCGGAGTGGGGACCAGCCCAGAGCAGTGGAAAGAGAACTGGCATCTAGGAGTCCTGGGTTTGAGTCCCAAGTACCCCTTGCTAGCTGTGTGGCTGGGGGACCTTTGGAGCCTGGATGGCGCCACTGGAGTAAAGGGGCTGCTCCTTCCTCTGGGAGGAGCTGAAGTCTCCATTCATGCAGAACCTTCAGCACAGGCCTGCACAGAGTAAGTGCTCAGGAAATAGGACCCCGGAGTCCTAGGGCAAGACGGAAGGAGTATGGATTCTGGCATTCCTTCCCTACCCAGGATAGGACACACTGGTGCAGGTACCTTACCACAGATGCGGGCCCAGGTCTTTGCCCAGGGCCTGTTGAGTTAGCTCAATAATAGATCCAGGAGGGGGCCTGAGAGGCAGGGGAGGCCCAAGCACAGCTTCCAACATCCCATCTCATGGGTACAGCGTCAGGGAAAGGCCTAGGAGGCCCTGGTTCAGAGAACAGGCTTCTTAGGGGGACAGACCTATGTGATTCTTGGCTTCACTAGCTGTGTGACTTCAGTCAAGTCACTCAGCCTCTCTGGGCTTCAGTGCCCTCATCTTCAGTAGGAGAATGATAATACCTCATCAGGTTGGTGGGGAGGGGAAATGAGATGACGAGTGAGCCACACCCCCAGCTCTGCAGAGGTGATTTTTAAGACGAGCCTCTATTTGCTACCAGTTGAGGCCAATCCCCTTGAAGGCATTTTAGCCTCCCTCTCTGCGGGAAGGGCCAGGGAGTGGTGACATCAGGCCTCCACAGCTTCCAGCCTAAAATAGCCCTTTCTTTAGACTGACTCCACTCCATCACAGCTGCCTCTGCCTCCTGCTGTCCCCAGCAGAGCCAGCACGGTCCCTGTCACGCAGTGCCCTTCACTGGTTCAGTAAACTCTCCCTGGGAGGCATTTTCTCATGAGCAAATGGAAGGGCCCCCAGGTGGCAGCTCTGGTACAGCCACAGTGCTCAGAGCAGGCAGCAATACGGGATCCCAGGCCCCTTCAGGCATTGTCGCTGGAGTGGCTGGGTTCAGATCCCACTGCCCTGAACTCTGCTCTGGGACACTCAAATGCCCCGAGCCTCAGTTTCTTCATCTGGAAAATGGGCTAGCAGCAACCTGCCAGGTTGTGAGGGCTCAGAGAGGGTGCGCATCAAGCCTTTTCCTGGAACCTGGCACGGAGCAGGTGCTCAACAAGCAGCCCTGGTTCTTATACCTGCAGCACTTGGAAGTTTACAAGCCACATCCATCCGCCTCCCCACCGGGGCCTCCCGTGACCCTGGGGCTGATGTCCTTGCCGAGTTGATGTCAGGAAGAAATTTGAAGGTTCTGAACTTCTGAGTGACCTCTTCTACCCCAGCCAGGATTTCCAAAGCATCCAGCCCCTCCGGGGCATTCCTCTGAGCCACCTGTCTGCACCCCGCTGGCTCCTCCATGAATCACAGATCCCCCAACAGGCGTCCGGCCTCACATGCGCCTCTGCCTCCTCCGAAGCACCAGGCGGGCGCGGCTGGGTCTGCCCATTTGTCATACAAAGAAATTGAGCCTCAGCGAGGAATGGGGATGGCTCAAGGCCACCCAAGCCAAAGGGAGCTGGGGTGAGGCTCAGGCCTCAAGAAGGGAAGAGGGTGCCAGGGGCTCAGTCAGATCTAGTCTTGATGGTCAGAGCTGGAATATTTGGGGCTTGGAGCCCAGCACCCTCAACAGAAGCCCCGAGATGGAGAGGATGGCTGGGGAGGAACAGCAGGCCAAGGGCGGGTCCAGCTGGTGCTGTGCTCATCCATCCATTCCTCATCCATTCCTCATCCATTCACTCGCTCACTGTTCATTCATTCCTCATTTCTAATTCACTCACCATTGGTTCATTCCTCATTCATTCACTCACTCTCTCACTCATTCATTCATTTATCCAGCGAGTGTGTAGTGGGCACTGCTCAGGCCAGGGGGTGTGAGGCCCTAAGAATACAGCAGCAAACCAGGCGGGGCTCTGCCCTCGAGCATCGCCAGGGAATAAAAACCCATCCTGACCCAGGAGACACCAAGAGCTTCGCAGTGGGTGGGAGGTGCCATTGGTGCAGTAGGAGAAATGGTGGGCCCACGAGAACCCAAAGAGAAAGTCTTGCAGGGCGAGACACTGGGCCCTGTCAGGCTCCCTCTTGTCCCCTTCCTTGGCCATCGAGAGGCAGATGGGAAGGAGGTGCTTCTCTGAAAGACCAACAGAGCCTCACCCCCATTTACAGCTCCGCCACACCCAGCTTTGTCCCCACAAGACCCCTGAGCCCTCAGGGAGTTTAGCTGGCCAGTGCCTGACCAAGAGCATCACTCCAGTGGTAAGTACCAGAGAGCCCTCCAAGGGGTCTCCCACCTCCATGCCTTGGCACCTTCTGTTCCTTCTGTCTGGAATGCTTTTCTCTAAACCTGGGCTGACTGACTGCATTCACCCCCTCCCTCATTCAACCAGCATTTATTGGACGCTTACCACAAGCCAGTCAGAGAGCTATGCCCCGGGCATACTGAGAGTTCAGAGGTGAATGGTGGCCACGCAGGTTAAAGACATAATAATGTGTAGTGCCAACAAGAACGGTTCCTATAGAGGACAAGGAGGACTAAGGGAGTGGAGTCTGATTTGATGGACGGGGGCAGGGGGAGTATGGCCTAGGGAAGGCTTCTCTGAGGAATTGGATTTCCATTTGATATCGGGATAAAGAAGAAGAGTTAGTTCAGTGAAGAGTGAGAGGAAGAATACTCTATCCAGGTGGAAAAAGATAGCCTGTGCAAAGTCCCTGGGGTAGAAACTGGTTTGAAGAGTATAAAAAAGCTCAGATCTGTATGGCTGGGACCTAGAGAGGGAGAAGGTGAAGGAGGGGGTGTCAGACGGTACAGGGAGGCAGCAGGCGGATCTGGATGGCATGGCCAGGGGGAGAGGCTATTGGAGATGAGGCCTCTGAGGGCCTCAGTGAAGGTACAGAGAGGTGGTTCCTGAGCCAATAGGACCATGTGCTGACAGGAGGACACAGAGCAGTTGCTTCCCCTCTCCACACACGCAGGCCCAAGGAAGACCAAAATCACTTAGCAGAAAGGTGGACATTTTGGTTGCAATATTGATGTTGGACTTCAAGCCTCCAGAACTGTGAGGACATAATTTTTGCTTCTTAAATCTCTGTTGTTTAAACCCTCGATCTATGATAGTTTCTCTTGAGCTGACAGAGGGAATCAGCGCCTAACGACAGCTTTCCTGGACTCCAAGTGTGGACTCAGAGGTTCCTCAGTGTCATAACTTCCCCCATCAGGACATCTACCTCCTTCCCAGGCTGACTTGGGAATGTCACAAAGGCAGAGATGAGGTTTGCCTTATTCTTGGACCCTGGCCAGTGCCTATTCTTGGGCCCGAGAGTCCAGTCCAGGTCCTGAAAGTGTTGAATGAATGAATGAATGCAGAACCAGGGCCCGGAGACGGGGGTGACTGGTGTCCTGGGTCGCCCTGGCCCAGGGTAGTCCCTTCAACTTGAGAACCAGGGCCTGCGGGAGAGACCAGACCTCTCTCCACGGAAGAGCCAGGTCCCTGTGCCCCGCCGCCTGCCCTCATCTGAGCCCTCCTCTTCTCCTTGCCTCTTCCTCCCGTACCCCAGACACCTCACTCCCTGACCGGCGTCCAGGAGAGCCACAGCAGCTCGTGTGACAAAATAAGGGCTGACTGTGCACAGGGCTCTTGGGTTAAGGTGGAGGCAGCCCCAGTTTCCAGGCTCATCCTGCCCAACTTTGCCCCTAGCCGAACTGGAGCACAGCAAGCTGGGGCTATGGACTTCCAGAACACCACTGGACGGGCAGATGGAGATCCGAGGAATCTGGAAATTTGCCTGATTATGGATTGATCCCCCTGCGGCCCCCTGCTCTGGACCCTCGATGGGACAGCATCCCTGTGCCAAGCTTCAAGTGGACAGTTCTGGGTGTAGGCAGGCCTGTCCCCACCCCCAGACTCTCTGCCCCCAGCCTTCCCAAGGATCTCATCCCTCTGGATCCGGAATCCATCCTTGGTTGTCTCCCAGTCCAGGCTGGGAACGCTTCCAGGGCCAGAGCCCTCTCTCCTCCTTCCTCCTCTCCCTTCCTTTCCTCCGTCCCTGCCTCCAACCACTAAGCTATCTCTGAGGACTGAGCTCCTCTTCCTGCACCTCTGACCCCGACACAGGTTGGCACCTGGAGGTCACTCGAGGTGCACCCACCGGCCACCTGACTGCCTGGAAAAGCAAGGTGCTCGCCCAGTCCTGGCCAAGCCCTCCCAGGGGTCGTAGGTCCATGCGTGGCAAAGGACCTCTCCCTGGAGGGAGCTGGGCTGCTGCAGGGGGCAGGGAATGTGGCTTGACTCTGTGCCAGGCAGCCCGGCTGGCTGGAGTAGGGAGTCGGTCCAGAGGGAAAAGAGCCCAGTTTTTGTAGAGGAGACTGAGGCCCCTGATTCCCTGAAAGGCTGATCTGAGCTGGGGGGAGACTGCCCCTCAAATGCCCCTCCTCATGGGGCCTTCTCCCCAGTGAGCCCCAAACCTGCTGCCTTGGTCCCTCACCACACTCCTGCCCTCCCGCCTCCCTCCGTTGCCCAGAGACAGACACAGTGTGCTCAGCATCCTGGCAGCAGCAGCAGGGCCAACTGAACCCTCCGGAGAGCTGGGGCAGCTCCCTCCCGGGGGCTCCCAGCCTCCAGAAACTGCCTCCGCGGAAACCTTCTGCGGCTTGCAGATCCCTTCCCGGACCCTCAGCCGGCCTGTCCCAGGCAACTTTTCCCCAGTTCTCTGCCCAGGGCTGCCGGTGGCCCGAAGGCTGGGCAGGGCCAGCTCCCCAGTGGCAGCCTGGGGAGCACTCTCAGCTTGAGCCCTGGCCTTTAATGACAGGGTGCACCCGTCGCCTGCTCCGTCTCCGTTGACCCGCAGGATCTCACTAATTGGATCTGCCACGCCGCGCAGCGCAGCCGGGGACCGCAGCCAGGCGGGCAGAGGCGGCCGCAGGGGGCTGCAAACTTCCTCCCTCGCCTCCTCAGCCAGGAGCGGAGCCCGGCGGCCCAGGAGCTCTCCTTCCCCGGCCCCCTGCCACCCGCTGCCCAGAGACCCCCTTGGGCACTGTGCCTCGTGACCCAGGGCACCATGCCCACCCAGAGTCCCCGGCCCAGCCAGTGCCAGCTGCCCGATCGCCTCCCCCCTTCAACTCAGATTCCTGAAGCGGAGAAAAGTCCCCCTGAGCAGCCAGGCTGAGGTCCCCAACTCTGCCACTTGGCCGGCCAGTGTCACCTACCGTAGGAGCCGTCTTGGTCCAGGAGGGCGTCGGGCTCCATGGCGAGCGCGCCCCCAGCCCCTGGCCCCCCCGGGTTTATGCCCCGGGGCCGTCTCCATGGGCGCCCGGGCTTCGCCTTTTGTATTCCATCTGGCGGCTTCTCCGGCGGGATGACGGGGTGTTCCTGCAGCAGGCCCCTCTCCAGCCCTCGCCTTCATACAGCACATTTAAAGTAGCAGTAACCTCTTTCTCCTCCCCCCGCAGCCTGGCTGGAAACATTAGAAGGGACTGAGGCGGCGAGATGTCTAAAATAGGAAGACGCCGCGGACGGCTGGCCTGGCTGCCCGCGACGCTGGCTGCGGGGATCTGGCCCGGCTGTGCAGATGGAAAGGCTCAGAGGTGAGGCGGACACGGGGCTCAACATCTGGAAGCCGGCTCTGGGGCCCCGGGGCCCTGTGGGAAGAGGGGGAGGCTGACCCGCTCTGGGAGGGGGTGGGGGTCCACTCTGCCTGCCACCCAGCACCCAAACCCCAGGGGCTTCTCCCAGGCCCCTGCTGGAACCTCCCACTCAAATCTGTTCTCAGACATTTCCTGCAGTGTGGGGGAAGCAGTCATTGACTCAGCCATCCATTCAGTTAGTCACTAAATATTTTTTGAGCATCTAGTCCTCGCCAGACACTGGGCCGGTGGTGTGGGTGTGCAGGGGAGCCAGGCACCGCGTCTGGCCCCCTGCAGGGAAAACAGCTCGCAGGGAAAAGGTCACTGCCCGCGGCACCGGGCACAGAGCAGGGGTCTCGCCCAGCTGGGGTGTGAGGTCAAGCCAGGCTCCCTGGAGGAAGGGGGACCTAAGTGGGGTCCCCACAGATGGGTAGCAGCCAGCCAGGGAAGGAAGAGGAGCAGTCACCTGTGCAGTTTTTAAAAGGGGTGGTGCTGAGGGCCCCAGGTAAGCTCTAGGTGGTTGGAGCAGAGGGGACAGGGGTGGAGAGGGCCAGGACTGAGGAACAAGGCCAGGCAGGTCGGGCAGGGCTGTGGGGACAGTCTTGGTCCATGAGAGTGGCCAGATCCCTTTCCTTGGGCAGGCATCCCTGAGTGCCACGTAAAAGAGGCAGGTGGCAGGACAGAGCTGGACTGGGGAGGCTGTGGCCTCGTCAAGAAGAGCCATGGAAGCACTGGGTACCATTTGTGAAGCACCCACCAGAGGTGACCCGGGTTGGAGAGGTCACCGGCATTGCCTCTTCTGAGCCTCACAGTGGTCCCTTCTAGTAGACAGTGGTCATTGCTTGGACAAAGACCATGCAGGTTGGAGAGAAGGACGGACTCGTCCAGGCCATAAGTAGTGATTGACATCCAGGGCAGAATCACAGCCTGGGAGCTGGGGGTGAGGGGACCACGATGCAGTCATTTGGGCCTCACTAGCACGCTCAGGAGACAGACAAGGCCCAAGGGCCTGCAGGGGAGAGAGTTGAGCCCAATCAGGGAAGGCTGCCCAGGAGAGGAGGCGTCTGACCTGGCAGAGAGGGAATAGGCTGAGCAGGGAGGGAAGGCGTGGAGGCCAAGGGGTGGCAGGAGAAAGGCAGGGAGGCCAGAAGGGGACATTAAGTGGCTGGGAGAACATCAGGGCTAAAGAACTGGCAGGGAGCGCCAGCCTGGGGCTGTGGGCCTGTCCCGGGGGCCACATGCCGTCCAGAAGACCTCTGTGCGGAGAATGACCTCCTTTCCAGTGGATGCACGGACGTTCCTGCAAACGGCTCCCCCAGCCTTCCGTCCGCACTGCGCTCAGAGCAGGAGAGAACGTTCTGCCCCCACAGAATGGCTGGACACCAGGAGCCAAGCGCCAGTGACCTGCTTTTGGGAGACATGGCTCTGGTGTGGGTGGGGGACATCACGAGGAGGGAGGTGGAGACAGAGATGGGCAGGAGGCTGGCGAGACCTCATGGGGGGGGAGTCCACACAGGGTCCCTCCCAGCTACCCATGGCTGCCCAGCTGCCTCCAGAGGACCAGTGGCTGCTGACGTGGTTGGCCTGGCCACAAGGAAGCTCCTCCTGTCCCCCGAACCGGCCTCCCCCACCTTGGACCACATGGATTCCAGCTCCCAACCTCCTGCTCCTTTAATTACAGGGAGGCCCAGCCCGACCCAGGCTGGCTGCAGGCTCCAGCCCCTGATCAGGAGGCTCCCTGGCCTCCTGATCAGGGGCTGTGGGGACAGACTGTATGAGGTGGGAGGCGGCCTAGGAGTGGGGAATCTGCCCTGGGGACCACCTACCCATGGGTGGGTTCAGGTCCAGTGTGCTCCAGCTCTCCAGGGCCCCCGGGTCCTGGGAGTTCTGGAAAACATTTTTTCACGTTGACACATGGAGAACTTTCTAGAGTATGGAAGCTGACAGGAGGAGGCTGAAGCCCTGGGCTTACATCTCAGCTCTGCCACCAAAGTGGGTGACACCGGGTGTTAGTTAAGCCTCGTGAGCAGCTAGAATGGGGCCACTCACAGCCCTAACCTCAGAGGGTTCTTGTGCGGATTAAAGGGGATCATGAGCCTCAAAGGGCTTTGTGCGTGGCTGGCTGGGTGTGTCTGAAGCACTCAGTACTGCTCATCCTTACATAAGCTTTTGTGATCACAAGCTTTTTCCCCTCACCACAGCCTAGTGAGGGCAGGGCCGGGAGCCGGAGAACACAGGCCCATTTTACAGACAAGGAAGCCGAGGCTCCAACTCGACTTAAACGACTCACGACTCAGGGTTAGGCTCAGGCTGCACCCTTCACTCAGCTGCGTCCCCAGAACCTGCTGAGAGCAGGAAGTGGGTCTTGGGGAAGGAAGACCTGGGCCCCCATCCTGGTTGTGCCTCCAAGTGGTGGCGTGACCTCCCTGGGCTTCACCTTCTTCACCAGACAAGGAACAGTTGGATTAACCGAGCATCCTCCCACCCATTTCCCTCTTTTTATGACTCAGATATGTTTAGATATGCAAACAGAGCTCCTGCCCTCCAGGGATGCATTTACAATGAATGTATATTGCACATCAGGCTCCGTTTCTCTCCACTGGGGAAAACCACATCAGCACAATCAGACCCCTCTCCTCCTGTTTAGTGGCTACAAAACATTCCACCCTTTGGCTGTGCCATACCTGGATTGAGCCAGTCCCCTCCTGATGGACACCTAGGTTGCTGCCCTTTCTTGGTGACAATAAGCAATGCTTCAATGATACACACACACACACACACACACACACACACACATATTTTGTACTGGGGATTGAACTCAGGGTAACATATCTTTAATCCTTTTTATTTTTTTATTTGGAAACAGGGTTTTGCTAAGTTGCTAAAGCTGGCCTCAAACTTGTCATCCTCCTGCCTCAGCCTCCCACGTCGCTGGGATTACAGTATGCACCACCACGCCCAGCTGCCGTGCGTATCTTGACTGTACCCTGTGCACACCTGTCTAATGATCTCCGTGTGGTAAAACTGTCAATACAAACTTGCTGGGTTTGTCAGTACAAAGCACCTGCATCGGCACATCCCCAGCGTGGCTGCAAAAGGCCCTCAGGCCCCATCTGGATCTTATGTTCATTTCACCAACAGTTAACAAGTGCTGATTTTTGTGCCCAGTCCTGTCCTAGCACCTGGGATGGCCAGCGTCTCTTCTCACATGGATTTATATTCTATCTGGAGGGAGAGGAGCGCTATTTAGAAAATTAAATCTGGGCCCAGGAGAGTAAATTCTGAGCAGGAACTTGACAGGCAAGGTGAATCCAGGGGGCCCGCCTCCAGGGGTGGGCGGAGCCACTGCCAGGGCTCCACCGGAGTGAGGCTGGCAGGCCGGAGGTCATGTGATGGCCAGAGTGGCTGGGGCTGGGGGATGGGTGGAAGAGTGGCTCAAGAGAAGAGATCAAAGTCTGGGGCTGCTCCGGGGAGGGCCTGTGGGCCAGGGAGGGTGGGGGCCATTGCAGGTAGAAGCAGGGGAATGACCTGTGGGAGCCCCTGGCTGCTGTGTGGAGCGTGGACTCAGGGAGACCGGGTAGGGCACTGCTCCAGCCCTTTGAGGTGCAAGATGCGGGGACCTCCAGCAGGGGTTGGGGCCAGGAGTGGAGAAAAGCACCCGAATTCTGGACGCGTGTGCAGAGCCAGTACAGCTAACCCAGCAGACACAGAAGCAGGGAAAAGAAATGTGCCCAGAATGGCCCCGAGGCTTCTGGAGCGACCAATGGGCTGGTCTTCAGAGCTGAGGCTGCAGCATCAGAGCTCAGGAAGGCGGGGGTCTGCTGCGTTCCCATCCCAGCCGCAGTGGCCTGTCACTCCATGTAATTGAAGGAGCTAAGTGGTCACCAATGGCCACGGGTGGCGGGACAGTAGCCCCGCAGTGGGCATGCAGGAGGCAGGCACCTGCTGGCTGGCTTGCTCAGCGTCTCCCTGCTGGGAAGGACACGGCCAGCCAAGTCCTGGGCCGGGCCAAACCTAAGAGCCAGGCACATAAAGGAGGAACCAAAACCCAGAGATCTAAAAGCCAGCAGAGGGCAAAGCCGGGGTGCGAAGCGGGAGCCCCCAGCTCAGCAGAGTCAAGAAAGCTTTTGCAAAGGAAGGACCAGCTGCATTGGACTGTGAGGGGTGAAGAGGAGTCCCCGCGGATGGCAGCAGGACAGGCACGTGACCCGACTGCGTGTGTCCAACAACCCGGGCTGCATGTGCTTTCAAGCTATTATCTGCTCTGGGTTCTGATTTTCTAGCTAAAGCCTCCTGTCCAAGGCCAAATGGAGCCTCTGAGGAGCCCACAGCCTCCTGCTGCTCCCCACATTCTGAGCTGGGCAGAGGCTGATGTGGGCCGGCACCGTGTCACCGCTCTGCAGCTGTCACGCAGGTGCTTCAGGCCAGCCCCTACCCCATGCCTCTTGGTGAGCCTCGAGGGTCCTGGGGGGCTGCTGCCTCTCTGCCCTCTCCACCTCCTCTCTTAGTATTATTCTTATTCTCTACCTCTCCTAGCTTGGCTCTAAGAGTTGGGTTTCTCCCAGGGAAGACACGGCAAGAGTTCAGCCATTTGGAGCTTAGGACCTGCCTGGGTCCAAATCCCCAGCTTCCAATTACCTGCTGGGCACATGATTTCCCCTTCTTGGTGCCTCGGTTTCCTCATCTGTAACTGGAGGATACAGATAGGCACCGGAAGGCTGAGAGGAGAATGGAGTCTCTGAGACAGGTAGAACCTAGACTAGGACCTGGGCCAGAGGAGGTGCCCAGTGCTTCTGAATCCGGATGCCACAGCGTAGCCTGCAAAACCGCCTGAGCTGCCCCCATCCCATCTCCTCCCACGACTTCCCTTCCCTCTTCCTCCCTCCCACCAGCCACATGCCTCCTTGATTCCCCTCTTTGTTTCCCCTTAGATACTGGGATTGAACCTGGGGGCTCTACCACTGAGCTACACCCCCACCCCCAGCCCTTTTTATTTTTTTATTTTAACACAGGGTCTCGCTCTCACTATTTTGCTCAGTCTGGCCTTGAACATGTGATCCTCCTGCCTCAGCCTCCTGAGTTGCTGGGATTAAAGGCCTGAGCCACCACGCACCACCCCGCCCTGGTTCCTCCTAGTTTTCTTTTGAACTGTCCATCACAGCAGGGTTTCCCGATGTCCTCTGCTTGGAGTGAGGCCTCCCGGCAGCTCTCCCGAAAGCAGCTGTATCCCCAGAACCTAGCACAGCACCTCGCACAGGGGACCCCCAAAAAAACACTTAATGAGGGAAATATTTACGGAATGACTAAGGGTTAGTAATTGTCATCCCCACACATGCCAAGGAGCGCTTTGAAGGCTTCAGGACATCTCACATGAAGACGCCCCCATCTGTCTCTCCCTGCATCTTAATGCTCCCCAGCTGCACTAGATTGTCCCTTCTCATGAAGGGCTGGGACCCCAGGACCAGAAAGGGGCCAGCAGGTCATGGAGTCATGAGCCTGTTCAGCAAGCTTTCACAGAAGAGCCCCATCTCACAGATGGGAGCCCTGAGTGGTTGAGAAGCCGCAGAGCTGGGGTTTGGCCCTCTCCTCCCCAGTGGGTAACACCCACCCAGTCAAGGAGGCGAGGAGCATGTCAGGGTGCAGGTGGTGGAGAGCTACACGGTGGAAAAGGACCTGTGAGAGAAGAGACGTCAAGAAGAGGCGTCTGGGCACCTGAGACCCTGCTTTACCTCCTGGGTCCCTCGGAGCCACTGTCCTCCTCCAGCCCCTGCATTTGAAGAGGGTCAGCACTGCTTCCTTGGATCCTTCAAAGGCCTCAAAACCAGGGTTGGTACCTTCCAACGAGTTCTGAGCCACTCTAGGTTTGCAGGGCGTGACACGAGGCAGGAGCCCCAGGGAGGCAAAGAGGAGCCGGGGCCAGCCAGTTCCACATGCACGCGTGGGTAGGGACCTGCGAGGTCCAGCGTCCTCCCGGGAATCCCAATCGGTTGTCCTGAGGAAACCAGAGGAGGAAGTGGCAGACCCGCTTTACACAGGGGAGGAAGTGGTAGGAGAAGGGTCCCAAACCTGGGCCGCCAGACACCCTACTTTTGGGGCCAGATTAGAAATCTGATACCTCTGTGGTGCTGTCAGGAGCCTTCAGTAAGTGCCCCCCACCCCCACACAAGCTGATCCCAGGGCCGCTCTCAACCACAAAGCCCTGTGGCTTCTCTGGCCACACAAATCATCATTAAACGGCCTTAAACCCTTCCGGAAAGTTGCGAGCTAGAAAGAAATGCCCGGTATTAGGGGATTTTTAGATTTTCAGGGCTGGGAGGATGGGGATGGTGGTCTGGAGTCCTCAAAGTTCCCCCAAATCATCGAACCACGATGCACTGGGGGGCTCGACTTGAGATGTCCCTGTTGCAAGGTTCAATGGTCCTGCCTTATGGTCCCAGAAGCCCTGGAGACATCCGTGTCCCCAGCCCCCTGCGTCCCTGCAGCAGGAGTCTGGTCAGGAGGTCGGGGCAGGCGTTGTGGGGGGGTGTCTTCAGCAGCAGGTAGAGCAGCGCTCTCTGTCCCCTCGTCAAGCCCCCAGAGCTTGGCCTTGGTTATCACCCAAGAGAACCCCTGGAGTCCTGAGCCCCGGGTTGGGAGCAACTGGAGAGCTCACCAGTGTCCTCTGACATCCTTGACCCCAGTCTGCTGGCTTACCTCTGGGGACAGGCCCCCGGGAACTCCCTCCCAGGCAATCCTCCAGGAGACAAACCATGGGGTTGGGCGGGCCCTGGCTTTGCCGTCTGTGGCCAAGCAGAGTGGTTCGGCCCTGGGGAAGCCCCTGCAGTCATCAGATCCCCTGACATGAGCTCAGCTCTCTGCACTTCACCTGACCTCCTTGCTCCCCGTGGTTTCTTGGCGAGTGTTCAGGTTTGGCAAGTCTGCAAAAACCTCAAGGAGCCTGGAAATTGACATGGCAATGGCAGCAGCCCATGCAATCTGGGAAACTTTAGCCAGGGACTGTGCCAAGCGCAGGAGACCCAGAAACTAGAGAGCCAGAGAAGAGCCCATAAGCATGCCGCCTCAGATTGGGGGTGGGGGACACCCGCCTGGGGGAGGGCTAATTTTCCAGCAGCAGCAGAGAGAGCATTTGGGTGGATGGACTCAAGAGAGCAAAGGCCCAGCTGGTCAGACCACAGAGCTGGCCCAGTGGCTCAGAACAGAGAGGCCAGCTTTCTGGAAAGGATCAGGGAGTAGACACTTTAGGCTTTGTGGGCCATGCCATCACGGTTGCAAGCGCTCAAACACGGTTAGTGGAAAGCGCCATAGACAACCCACAAAGGAATGAGCACAGCTGCGTACCAATAAAACTTTATTTGTTGATGCCCAAATTGGAATTTCATAGTTTCTTCTTGTGTCACAAATAATATTCTTCTTTTGATCCCCCACCCCTAACCATTTAAAACTGTAAAAATCATTCTTAGCCCACAGGTGTTGCAAGAACAGGCAACAGACCACAGCCTGGCTGGTTATGTGCTGGGGCACTGTAATTCTCGAGTAAGGTTTTCAGGGCGATACGGTCAGAGGCTGGCAGCAGGTGCCGTACTTACGGCCCCGGAATGATGAATCGCTTAATTCATCAACTTGCCTTCCTTCTAACCTGTCTGCCAATCACGCCATTGCTAGCCGTTAAGAAGCTAGGAAAATGTGTGTTTAGATCAACGTCTTTCACCTGTATTGGGAAAATTCCTTTTAAAATGTAATTACAGAAGAGTATCAGCTTATCATTAAAGTCAAGTCAATGAAGAAGTAAATAGATGAATCAGGGGAAATTTGTTTTCAAATCCAACTCCCCACCCTGGGGTGACCAAGGCCAGGGGTTGGGTGGATAAAAGGGTTAATCCAGGCCTTTCTCATGCCCATGGACATGAACTCCATCCAGAGGCTTCATGATTTACACTAACAGTGGCTCATCCTGTGTTTAATGACATGATTTTCACTTAGCAACTTAACCGGTATCTTCCCTCTCTGTTCGTGGATCCATCCTCTGATTTTTTGTGTGGTCTATCGGGCTCTAGGCTGTGCCACATGCTCCCAGACGGCCCCTTATCGCTGGGCATCCAGGCTGGGTCCTGTTTTATGTGATTACACACGAAGCCGTCACGACCCACCCTCAACCTGCACACAGCTCTATCTTTGTACGCCAGGGCTAGTCGTTTTTTGTTTTTTTTTTTTTTTTTCAGAAAGAGTCTCTGAAGCATAATTGTTGAATTAAAGAGCAGGACAACTTGAAATCAGGGTCCATGTGGCACATGGGAGCAGTTTCCTGCGCTGCTAGGAACAGGCACTGCAAATCCCCTGGGGCTTGGGGAAGTCCTACCCGGCCTGTCGGACTCAGGAACCTTCGTGCCTGACTGTCCTGGATGACTCCAGGGCTCGGGCGTCTTCAGAGTGGACTGACCTGCCTCCCCCTGCAGATTCAGGCAGGATACCCACCTGATGGAGACCCTTGGGGAGAATCGGTGCCTTGTCCATTTATCCAACCATCCATCTATGTCTTCAGCAAGTCTTTATTGAGCACCAATTTCGACTTGAGTCCTCAGGCTACATCCATGAGCCCATTCACGCTCTTGCTGTTCCAGTCTCCACCGTCTGGTGGAAGTGCAAGTATTTAGTGATTACTTACCAAGGGTCTATTACGTGCCAGATACTGCTGTAGGCACTGAGACTACAGCAGTGATCATAAAAGAAGAAAATCCCTGTCCTTCCAGATTTACAGTCAAGTGGAGGACACAGATATTGAACATATAAACAAATATGACAGACATGAGCAATCTAGTAAGGAAGGCAGGAAGTACTGGGGAGTCACTTTGTATGAAGATTGGCCAGGAGAGACCTCTCTGGGCAGAGGTTAGAGGGCATGTGAGAAGGAGCTGTGCAGATGTAGAGAAAAGTATCAAAGGCAGATGGAACGGCCAGTGCAAAGGCCCAGAGGTCACTACGGGCATGAGGGAGAGTGTGTCAGCTACCGAGGGTCTCGTAGGTAGAGAAGAGCTTGACTATTACTCCATGTGAGGTGGGGGCCTGCAGGAGGCCTGGGGCAGAGGAGGTTGACTGTTTAATTGGGAATAGACTCCAGGGAACCAGGGTTGATTTAGGGAGACCAGTCAGGAGGAGGCTGCACTTGACCCCAACAAGAGATACTGGACCAGGTTGTCCAGGCAGAGGCAGTGAGAAGAGATGGGAGTCTGGGGGAGCACTTTGAAGGTAGTCACAAGCTTTCCCGATGGATTCCTGTGGGATGTGGGGTGGAAAAAAGGGAGGGAAGAACCACACTGCAGTTTTGGTTCATGGACCAAGAGAATGGAGTCTACGGAGAGGAAGTGGGGAGGGCTTGAATTGTGAGCCTGATTTTCACGTGGTAAGGTGGAGCCGCCCACTGGACAGCAAGTAGGGAGGCAGGTAGAGACTCCATCCTGCAGCTGGGGCAGGTTAATGCTGGGGAGACCGGAATTCCAGGGCTGCCAGCAGACGGAATTGCAGGCCACGTGCCTGGAGGTCAGCACCAGGGGAGAGAGAGGATGGGAGGCTGAGGGCCAGTCCTGGGGCAGGCTGGTATTAAAGGGCGGGAGGTGAGGGAGAACTGGCATTGAGAACCGAGGAGCCAGGGAGCAGGAAGACAGCGTAGAGCACTGTGACCTGGAAGCCGGGGAAGAGGGATTTCAGCAAGGAGGCCATGACCAGCTGGGCCAAGAAGCTGAGCCGCCGCGGAGGGAGGACTACACGCTGACCACTGGGTTTGCAGCAAGAAAACAGATCACAAGCCGGGGCCACACGGTGTGGCCAGGGCGGAGACAGGGAAGCCCAGCTCACCGCGGAGGCCTAAAGGAGGGGTGTCTCAGCAGAAACCTGAGGGGTGCATACCTGATTCCCACATGAAAAGGGGAGGCCCTGGGTGAGGGAACAGCTTAGACAAGTCAGCAGGGACGCCACCGCCGCTTATTTGGGGATCTAAAGTAGATGGTCTGGCATTACAGTGGGGAAGGGGCCCAGGAGAGAGGAGGAGGGGTGGGAGGGGGTGGCATCCTCACCAGACCCTGGAGAGGTCAGCAGAGCAGATGGCTTTGGTGGTGGGTGTGTGGCAGGAAGAGGGATGGGGGGGCTGTGGCTTGCAGGATGGCAGAGCCAGTTCCTAGGTGGGCAACAAGGAGAAGCAATCTGGGGAAGGATGAACTCAGATGACTTAAGGATTCAGGAGGGCATTGTGAGGAGATGTCCACGGTCAGCTGGGCATACAGGCTTGACAGTGGGGTCTGGGAGTCCACCGCCTGTGCAGGGTGGAGGTTGGGCCAGGTTGGGTGGAGCCAACCCATGCACCCACCTTTCTCCTGGTGCTGCTTGAAGGCAGCTCGTTTGAGGTCCCACTGTGTGCTGAGGCAGGCAGCCGGTACCTGGCAGCCTCCTTCGTCTTGGTTTATCTCCCCAGGTGGCGGGAGCCCAGGGAGGCCCAGGGGTTCCTCTAGGCAGGCTGCTGCACTGTGCTCCTTCCTGCCTAGCTGCACCCCTCCTGCAAGGGTCCCCACCATGGCACGCACGCTCACGAGGCTTATACTTGGCACCGTGATTTTGGAGCACCTGCCAGGCAAGAAGAAGTGGGAGGGGAGATGGAAGAGCTGCCGAGTAAATGGGAACAGCACAGGGAAAGCTCAGAGATGAGACAGAGCCTGATGGTGGAAGGCAACCAGAGGATTCAGGGTGACGGAGGATGGGTGTTGGGAGGTGGCCCTAAAGAGCCTCAGGAGTCAAGCTTAGGAACTTGAACCTTCTGAGGATGATAGCAGTCAAGGAGAATCCTAAGCAGAAACTGACATGCCCCGGTCACAGGCAGGAGAATTCAGAGGGGGAAACACCCACTCTGAGACCACAGGGACCCGGGCTCATCTCAGCCACGACGCCCCTCCCCTTCTTTGCTCCTTTAACAGGTGAGGTGGCTCATCATGGTTTGCACTCCTCCAGGGACCCAGAACCCTGGAGATGGCCCCAACCACATCTGAGCAGGCGTCGTCAGGGCCCCACGATCGCTCCCGCAACCCAGACTTAGCAATGGGGACCCCAGGCCCGTTAACTCAGGGCGGCGTGGACAACGGCCCGGCAGCTGGCCACCCGCGGGGACGATTGGCTTGTTGCGAGCTAGCGTTCCGGATGCCACTGGCAAGGCTGTCGGCGGGACGCTGAAGAAATAAATCTGCTCCTGAAGACACGCCACCCTCTCCCCGCCGCGACTGTCCGCTCAGCCCGGAGCCCGGAGCAGCTGGGCCGCCCGCAGCGCCACCGTGTGGTCGAGATGTGTCACGGCAACAGGAGATCGGGTCACTGGGGACACCTTTATGAACAGCCTTTCCTTGTATATTTTAAAATTATTTTTTTCAAAATGGAAACATAATTTGGACTGTTGGTGATTTGCAATTATTAAGTAATACGAACATAGTAAACAAAGTATTCAAGTTTTACACGCGACATAAAACAGAAATGGACAGTTTTTCTCCAAAATTCCACACCCTTCCCTTTCTGCACCCCCCCACCCCTCCTAACTTCGAGAACAAATCCTGATTGCATTTTGGCAAACAGGCTTGATTTTTTTTTCTCTACAAAAATTTAGGTTATGCAACACAAATGAGATCCTATTATATGGACCTAATGTCCTGTTCACTTTGCTTTTTAATTTTTTTATTAACTGTGGAGTCTAAAGAATATTTATTTGATATATGTAAAGTATATGAGTCATGTTGAAGTGAATACTTTGTGCCAACCACCCAATTTAAGGACATTTTTATTAGCTGTTAGGTTTCTTTTATGCCTTGCTTTTTTAAAATGTTAAAAGATATCATGTTTATTTCCCCATTTTTAACTTTTTCTGGAATAATTTGGTTTCTTATTAATTCATGCCAGTGTTTTACTAATTTGCCACTTTTTCTTTCTTTTAGTCATCATTCTAAACATGGTAATATGTATCCTTGACATTCTAAAGTCTAATATAAATTAATAATCTCATCACTTTTGTGACAAGGCAGAACCTTAAGCCACTTAAAACTCCATTTACCCCCTCCTGAGTTATATGCTGTTATCATCTGGTACCATCTGCTATTTGAATTTTTTAGATATTTCAAACTCCACAGACATTATTATTATTGTTTTGTATAGACAATATTTGTTTAGATTAACCAAATATTTTCTCTCCATTGGCCTTGATTTCTTCCTGCATCTCCAAGATTCCATCTGGGATTAATTTTCTCTTGCCTGAAAATCAAAATCACCCTTTACTAATTCCTCTGATGGGGGTATGCTAGTGATGAATTGTTTCAATTTTTATTTGTATGAAAAGTTTCTGTTTTGCCTTTCTATTTGAAGGATATTTTTTGGTTGCATGTATTATTTCAGGTTGGCAAGACAAGGCAGGAAAGGAGAGAAAAGTAATGGAGAATAAGTGAAACAAACAGGAGACAAATAATAAGATGGAAGGGAATAAATACTCCAACTTAAAGACAACTGGATGCTTTTTAAAAAATAACAAACATGTGTGGGCTGGGGTTGTGGCTCAGAGGTAGAGTGCTTGCCTAACATGCATTTGATCCCCAGCACCACATAAAAATAAACAAATATAATAAAGATATTGTGTAAAAAAAAACAAAAAAACAAAAAAAACCATGTGTGGCTTGTAAGAGAGACATATCAATTATAAGGATTAAAGAAAGTGAGGAAAGTAAAAAGATGCAAAATATCAAGCAAACACTAGCCAGAAATAAGTAGGCAAAGCTACATTATTATCAGCAAAAGCAGAGTTTAAGGGGGGAAAACAGCCACGTTAAAGATAAACAGAGATATTCACGGTGGAAAAAAATTAGATTTATGAAGCAGATACAAATCTAATTTTGCATGCAACTAATAACATAGCCTCAAAATATATAAAGCAAAAATCAAGAGAACTAAAAGAGAAAAGAGAAAGTGCACAGTTTTCTTTCAGTAACTGATAGAACCAGCAGTTAAAAAAATTATTAAAAACACACATCTGCAGGGACATCTCAGAAGTATGCTAACTTTTCTGTATTGCACTCTATCAGATACCTCAGGATTTTTATTTGTCTTTTTATTGATGGCTTAATTAAGTCTAGGCTTCTCCACTAAAAAATAACTCTTTCCATTTGGACTTAATGAATATTTGGAGGGAGGCACTTTAAAATGCATCAATAGGCAACTTTTCATCAAGCTTTCAATAAATGACTTGTTTCTATTGGTGTAGACTCATGAGCTTCTGTTTTAGTCAGTGGATTATAATTTGTCATTAGCATTATTTGCTGTGATGCTTGATTTTTTTCAGATTTGGCCAGAGGAGCTCCTTTTGACACATCCCCTATTTACACACGATCTTACTTTCTGGCAAGTAAGATTGTTTCAGGCTCATCTTGCTTTCATTGTTCCTGCTCTGCACACAGCCATTTCTCTGGGGAGCCGTGGTTCTTTTTAACAGAGAATGATACTTAGATACCAAGTTCTGGGCAATAGGTGTGCTCACTGCACTTGGAATTCTCAGTGGATAGAGCTGGGAATATGTGTGTTTATACCTGCTATACACATTCCTTGGCTCATATCTATGTCTATATTTATTTCTGCATCCATCTTTAGATATTGAAAACCATGAGCTCTAATTTCTGCCCAACATGGAGTTCATTCTAATTTTCTACCTTTTCTGATTTTCTACCTTTGCGTATTTGAAATCCCCTTCTCCAATCCTGAGAAATCCAGAATTGTTTTTCAGATATGCTTACTTCTCCTCAGGTATTTGATCAATCTAGGTATCATTATATTAGCCACCTCTTGCTGCATAACAAATCACCCCAAAGCTTTGTGGCCCACAACAACAAAGATATTGATTATTTCCTAGTTTGGGCAGGTCAGGGGGATTCTGGCTTGGGACCTTTCATCTCTCATGGTTCAGGCTGTAATTAGTTGAATGAAAGCTTATTTGGGGCTGGAGGATTTGTTTTCAAAATGGCTCCTCACACCACAACCCCTCTCTTACTAATGGATAGAATTGAAGATGTAAAATTAGAAACTTCAAGTTGGTGTAGTTTAAGACACGGACATAACCTGGCCATCTGCTTCCCCAGAGAAAGTGCTCCAAGAGACAAGGTGGAGGAGGCAGGGTCTTTAATGATCCAATCTCAAATCACACATTATCTTTCTGCTGGATCTTTTTGGTCACCCCTACAAACCGTGACATAGGTGGGAGGGAACTGCCAACTCTATCATACCAGAGAGTGACAACCACGGGAGGCCACCTTGCAGGGCGCCCAGCACAATAACCAACGGGCATGGGGAACATCTCCCAAGTCATGGCCCACTCTGGGTATGCTCTCCTCATTCTGCTAGGGTCCCAACATCCCATTATGATTACTATTTCACAATTATACTAGCCAAGATTGAGTCAGTCCTTCTGTCCTATCAGAGACCCTCCCTATGAGAAAGCCACAAGCGCTGGGCACAATGGTGCATGCCTATAGTCCCAGCGGCTTGGGAGGCTGGGCAGATGGAAAATTCAAAGTCAGCCTCAGCAATTTAGTGAGACCCCGTCTCAAAATAAAAAATAAGAAAGGCTGGGAATGTGGCTCAGTGTGGCTGGGAAACGGCGTGCCTAGAAATGGTGAGCTAGCAATGCAGAGAAACGGTGCTGCAGATTCTGTGGGCTCCTGCCGGCTGTGCCCTCACTGTGCTCCGGGCTGAGTTCTGGGTTTGAGACAGGGGAAGGAAGCCGTCCAGTTCTGTCCTCCACACCGGGCAGCCCACCGAGGAAGCCAGCGGCCACCATCTTGGAGAGCTGACGTCACCATTGCCAGTTTTCGACAGATCGCAGCTCATTCAGCGATAGAACAGGTCTGTGTCGTTTAGACCATCTCCCATACATCGGGAAAATCACATAAAATCTCTCCCCGGCTTTCCGGGGGCGTGATTAACAGAGTGAACGTGAATAGACGCGTGGGGAAAGGTAAAGGCACCTGACCTCCAACTCCGCCCTCCCACCAGCGGCGAAAAGGAAACCTGTAGCGCCAGCTCTCGGAGGAGGGGCTAGCGGAGGGAATCAAAACAATAGAGGCCGGTTCCCAATAGCGCACTCCACGTCCAGGAAACTGCAGGCACAGAGTATAGCTTGAACTGCTGAGAGGTATCACACTGGGAAAGGCCTGGCTGGCAGGAGAAGCCAGGGGACTAGAAACCAGGAATAAACCTAAGCTAACAGGTTTTGAGAGACACCAGGGGGGGAGGATGGAGTGGCCTCACATGGATTGTTTCCTACAGCCGGAGGGCAAAATCTTGGCCCAGAAGGCACAGCACCACCTACTGGAAGCGAAGAAAATAGAAGCCTAACAGTGTCCCTTTTTTCTTTTTTAATTTTTTTTTAATTTTTTAATTTTAATTTTTTTCTTTTCTATAATTATATTATTATTTTTTTAAATGTAATTTTTATTTTACTGCATTTTATTATTATTATTTTTTATTATCATTTCTTTTTCTTTTCTATTCTTTTCTCTTTCTTTCCTCTCTCCCTCTCTTTCTTGGTTTGCTACCTTACCTTTTCCCCATCTTTCCTCTTAAGCATGACCACCCAGATTACGTACAACTTACTAAATGCAAATAGATGAATACTATGAATTGGTCCATAGTCCGCCTAAGCCCTTAACTACTCCCAAGTACTCCTGTCTATTCTCTTGTTAATATCCACCTGCATTTGAGCAACCCCCCAAAGAAGCTAACATATACTAACCTCCATACCATCAAATTGCCCGACCTCAACATAAAATCCTAAGTTCAAACCTCAGTTCTTTACATGCCATCAAATTCTGTAGGCCTTTAATGAAACTAATGAATTTACCTTAAATCACAATTAAATCCAACATCTCTAAACATTGTCTCCCAACACAAAGGAGAGATATTGGAACTATAAAAACCAAAACAAATTTAAAGAAGAAAACAGAAACACAGCAGTCAAACAGAGTTGGAAAGTAACGTGAGCACCATGAAAAAACAAGGGAAAAAAGGATTACAAACAATGCATGACAACTTAAATTCACAGGAGAACCTAGAGGCATCAGAAAAATGGACAGAAAGAACTCAAGGCATACCTAACTCAGATGGAACGGAATCTTAGAGAAGTCATTAGACAGCAAGTACAAACAATGAAAGAATACTTTGAAAACGAATTAAATAGGCAAATTCAAATGACAAAGAATGAGCTCTACCAGGAGATTTAAAAAAAAATCAAACAGTAATCCTAGAAATGCAGGAAACCATAAACAAAATTAAAAACTCAAATGAGAATATTACAAATAGACTAGATCAAATAGAAGTCAGAACATCAGATAATGAAGACAAAGTTTATCAACTTGAAAAGAATGTAGTCAACACAGAAAGGATGCTAAGAAATCACCAGCAATCCATCCAAGAGATATGGGATGTCATAAAAAAAACAAACTTGAGAGTCATCGGGATAGAAGAAGGTATAGAGGTTCAAACCAAAGGAATGAACAATCTATTGAATTAAATAATCCTAGAAAACTTCCCAGATATGAAAGATGGAATGGATTGCCAAATCCTGGAAGCCTATAGGACCCCAAACATACAAAACCGTAATAGACCAACTCCAAGACACATAATTATGAAGATA
>NW_026000051.1:9532539-9556862 GCF_001458135.2 Marmota marmota marmota
GGCTCTGGAGGGCAGGATGTTGGGAAAACCACACGCTGTGCAGTCAGACAGCAGGTTCAGACCAGCACAGCACCCACCAGCTGGGTGAACAGGCCTCGGCTTCCTCCCTGTGAGCATCCAGCCAGGGCAGCTGAGAGGTTTGTGAAACAGTGTTAAGCACCCAGCCCCAGCAGGCCTGGGGTCACTGCTGTCACCAACATGGTCCAATGGAGGCCAGAGGCTGGAGTGAGTGAGGTGGTCAGGGGAGGCCCAGTTGCACCACAGCAGCTGCCACGCCTGAGCACAAGGTGGTGGGGTATCTCGGCCCCTCCTGCAACTTCTGTGTTTTCAGTGCTGGGGACTGCGCTTGGGGCCTCGTGCATGACAGGCAAGCACTGTACCACCTAGTTACAACCCCCAGCTGTCTGGGTCCTTTCTGAAAAGTCAGGATGTCATGGTGACATGGTGAGGAAATGTGGAGAAAGGACCAGATTGGAACATGTCTTGAGCCAACAAATGTGCCCTGGGCTGGGGTCTGCTCCCCACTCCTCCATGGCTGGGGATTGAATCCAGGGCCTTGCACATGCCAGGCACGTGCTCTACCACCAAGCTATACCTCCAGCCCTCTATGTGATTTTTTAAAAATATTTATTTTTTACTTATAGTTGGACACAATACCTTTATTTTATTTATTTATTTTTATGTGGTGCTGAGAATCGAACCCAGGGCCTCGCACATGCCAGGCAAGCACTCTACCGCTGAGCCACAGCCCCCCTCTCTATGTGATTTTGAGACAGGGTCTCGTTAAGTTGCCCAGGATGATCTCGAACTTTCCATCCTCCTGCCTCAGCCTCCTGAATAGCTGATGTTATAGGCATGCTTGAGTTTTGCACTGAAAATCCTGCCTCCCAGGACTTGAGGACAGTCGGAGCAAATGCTAAACCAATCTAAGCAAAGCTGTGAATACTTATCACTGCCACAGTGTGGAGTTTTAAATAAGTTTTATGTGACACAAGAACCTTCATAAGGAAATAAGGACCTGAAAAAGAGCTGTGCTGGGCGTCTTTATTCAAGTTTGATTGGAGGGGGGAGTTGTGGAAGGATGTGATGGAATGCAGAGCTAGGGGGATAAGCTGGGAACACTTAGCCAGGCCTGTCCACTCAGGTTCCTCTTGGAGTCCCTTCCCCTCCTGAGAGAGGAAAACTTCTTTCCTCCAAATATCGGGAGGGCCCTTCTCCCATGAGGGTTTTGTGACCTGCTTCAGGAGAAGGTCAGAAAGTCTTTCCAGCTCATGCAATTCCTAAATTCCTCTGGCTTAAAGTACTCATGGGCCACATCTGGGGTAGTATGTCCCGAACCTCATCAGTGTGACCCATTTTGTTTATCCGTTCACCTGCTGATGGACACTCGAGCTGTTCCACATTTTGGCGGCAGCCACAGGTGTCTGGATATCTGCAGATTCCGAGCCAATGGTCTTGGAAGACACCTCCAGTAGGACTCGGAATCCCAGGTGGTTCTGTTTAACTTTTTGAGAAGCTTCCAAACTGGGTTCCACAGCGGCGGTGCTGAGTATTCTGGTGTCTTCCCTCGGGACACTGGCAGCTTCCACCCAGCAGGCTGGCCCTGTTATTGGCCCTGCTTCGTAGGCAGGGAAGGACAATGAGGTCCACTCATCCCTTCAGCTAATAAGTGTAGAACTGAGATTCAAACCCATGAGCCCATGTCACTGGCTCCAGGTGGCCTGGGACTCCATATCTGCAGACCAGTGGTGGGAGGGGAATGAACCTAGGAAGGAAAGTCAAGGGGCTATCAAAGGAAGGCCAGGGACAACACAGGAGAGGAACAGAGCCCCACAGCCCTGCAGGGCCCCTCCGTCCCCTGCTACCCCCAGGCTCTGGCTCCTGAGAGGCAGAGAGGACATACTTGTCTTTGCCTAGCACCCTCTAGTTGGCCACTGACCCCTGTTTTCCTTAGGGACTTCTGAAACTTCTGTTCAGGTGATTGGGTTGCCCAGAAGTGGGCAGAGAACCAGACCCAGCCAATCAGTGTAATTCTTTGCCCTTGGCCATGGTGATTGGTTCAGAGAAGGGCATGTGACCTAAGCCTGCCCAATGAGACTTGACCTTAGCTGGGACCTGGAGGGAACTAATGGGAAGAGAGCAGCTGTTCTCTGGCATGTAGAGAGGGTGGAAAGTTCAAGATCATCCTGGGCAACTTAACGAGACCCTGTCTTAAAATCACAGAGGGCTGGAAGTATAGCTTGGTGGTAGAGCACGTGCCTGGCATGTGCAAGACAAGACCTTGGATTCAATCCCCAGCCATGGAGGAGTGGGGAGCAGACCCCAGCCCAGGGCACATTTGTTGGCTCAAGACATGTTCCAATCTGGTCCTTTCTCCACATTTCCTCACCATGTCACCATGACATCCTGACTTTTCAGAAAGGACCCAGACAGCTGGGGGTTGTAACTAGGTGGTACAGTGCTTGCCTGTCATGCACGAGGCCCCAAGCGCAGTCCCCAGCACTGAAAACACAGAAGTTGCAGGAGGGGCCGAGATACCCCACCACCTTGTGCTCAGGCGTGGCAGCTGCTGTGGTGCAACTGGGCCTCCCCTGACCACCTCACTCACTCCAGCCTCTGGCCTCCATTGGACCATGTTGGTGACAGCAGTGACCCCAGGCCTGCTGGGGCTGGGTGCTTAACACTGTTTCACAAACCTCTCAGCTGCCCTGGCTGGATGCTCACAGGGAGGAAGCCGAGGCCTGTTCACCCAGCTGGTGGGTGCTGTGCTGGTCTGAACCTGCTGTCTGACTGCACAGCGTGTGGTTTTCCCAACATCCTGCCCTCCAGAGCCATTTGGGTCCCTCAGGGGAACCTGCAGGAGAACTGAACAAGCAGGAGGAAGCAGATGAGGGAAGCAAATGGAGCAAGACTGAGCCCTGGGGGCAGTGTTGGAGCCTCTGGATCAAGATGCTCCTGAAGCCAGATCTAAGCCAATACTTCCTGTCTTCCTTCTTTACCTGGGGTTGACTTAAGGCTTTTGCCAATTTGGAAGTCTGGGATCGTCCAGCTTCCTGGCTGCCTGGTCTGTGCTCCTGCCACATCCTTCTCGGTGAGCTTGTCTGAGCAGGTCTCTTAACCAATTTAGCCAGCCCCAGAGGAAGCCTTGGTGCAGCCTACACAGAACCCAGGACCTGAGACACTGACTCAGTGATGGTAGGTCTGGGGCCCTCAGGGGAGACTGGTGGTATCCAGGGGGCCACCCAGGTAGGATCCCAGAGGCGTCTATTGGAGAGAGAAGCCCTGGAGCCCGTAAGACTGCTAACCCCAGCAGCTCAGTGCTCCGGAGGCCTGGGGCGTAGATCAGGCTCCTGCAGGACAAGCAGGCCAGTGTATGCACAGCCCCCTGCAGATCCAACCACCGAGGGGAACCGGTCTTCTTGATGGTCTGAGCAGCTTCTGGGAGGTGGTGAGTGCAGCAGAGTGGGCCATGCAGCCCGCATGATCTGAACCCCATCAGCAGATTAACACTGTCTTTGGATCACATGATGTCCCTGAAGTGCCTCATGGGAGGCTGTCACGAAGGACATTGTTCATTGTTATAGTGTAGATGTGAGGTGTTCTCCGAACGCTTATGTGTGAGGCAATGCAAGAAAGCTCAGAGGTGAAACGCTTGGGTCATGAGAGCCTTACCTACCCGGTGCCGTAATCCTCTGATAGGGATTAACTGGATGGTAACTGTAGGCAGGTGTGTGTGGCTGGAGGAAGTGGGTCACTGGGGCATCCTCTGGGGTATGTATTTTGTCCTTGTTCCCGATCGTCCTGTCCTGAGCTGCTTTCCTGTGCCTCCGTGTCCTGCCTCACCTCAAGCCCTGAGGAATGGAGCCAGCTACCTATGAACCGAGGCCTCTGAGACCACGAGCCCCAGATGAACTTTTTCTCCTCTAATTGTTCTTGTCAGGTCTTTTGATCACAGCACGGAAAAGGCCGGCTAAATCAGAAGTTGGTACCGAGGAGTCACCGGACCATGTGGGTTAGAAGTTTTCAGGGCTCCTTAGAATTTATTTATTTATTTATTTATTTATTTATTTATTTATTTATTCAAAGAGAGAGGTGAGAGAGAGAGAGAGAGAGAATTTTTAATAGCTATTTTTCAGTTCTCGGCAGACACAACCTCTTTGTTTGTATGTGGTGCTGAGGATCGAACCCGGGCCGCATGCATGCCAGGCGAGCGCGCTACCCCTTGAGCCACATCCCCAGCCAGGCTCCTAAGAATTTAGAGGAGGAATTTTGAATAGTTTAGAGATGCACACTGGGAAAGCTTTAGAACGCCGTAAGTGGACCTCCATGGGCAGTTCTGGTGGGAGTTCAGAAGACCAGGATGCCAATAAGTCTGGGATTGCAAAGAAAGGGTTCATGAGGTTTCAGAGGAGGGGGAGGACTGGGAATTGAACCGGAGGCCATTCGTGCTGTGCTCTGGCTAAGAAGTTGTCTGCGTTTTCCCTGAGTCCTGAGACTCTCTCAAGTCTGAATTTAAAGGTCACAGACTTCTTATTTTGGCAGAAGAAATTTCTAGGCAGCATAGCATTTGGGTGGTGGCATGGGTATTGCTAGTAACTTTTAGCCAAGTTTATTGTGATAATCAGGAGCAGAAAGCTGAGCAGAAAGAGTTGAAAAAACTTGCAGTTTGGCCAGAAAACTGCAAGTAAAACTGGAGCCAAGGAAAATGTGGTGGTTAGAGACAAAACAGCCACTAAAGAAACATTAAAAACTGTGCCTAGAGACAACAGGAAATACGGATGAACGGATGAACGGAGGGCATCTCAGGAATTGGCGAGACCACACCCGTCTCAGGCTCCAGGGTGTAGAAGTAAAAATCCCCTTGAGAAGAGACAGTGGGGCATCCTGATTGCTTGTGGGGGTGCCTAGGACCGTTTTTCAATGTGCTCAGCCACCCAGGCACACAGAGGCTGCTGCAGCCTTGGTCCCTGAAAGATTGGTCACTCCTCAAGATGGTGGCAGACCTTGGCGATGACCACGTGGTGCTGGTTCTGCAGGACTGTGGGATGCTGGAGTTAGGGGGTCATGGAGCGCTTCACTGAGATTTCAAAGGAAGGTCTGGAAGGTCAGGCAGTGTGCAGCAGGGTTGGGGTCTCTGCAGCAGCCCCCCAAGAGGGTGATGCGTGGAGACGTGAGGAGGAAATTGAAAATGCAGCGGAGACCCCCAAGATTAAGAAATGCCAGTACTGCTGAAGAAAGCTGCAGGAGTCAAGCAAAGACAAGCCAAGAGGGAGGCCCTGTGGGCTGCGACCGGCCAGGACGTAGGGTTGGAGCTGCACAGCCCTTTGAAGAGAACATCATGCCGCCATGTGCCCAGATGCAGACTTGTTTGCCCAGCTGGGTTTCACTTCTGCTTGGTCCCATCCCTTCTTTCTATGCCCCGATTTCTTCCTTTTGGAATAGAAATGGGAAATGTTTATTCTCCACCTTTATGTATTGGACATGTGTAACTTGCTTTTGATCTTTACGAGAGCTCACACTGAGAGTTTGCCTTGAGTCTCAGAGGAGACTTTGGACTAGGACTTTTGGGCAATCCTTGAATCGTTGAGACTACGGGGACTCTCGGAAATGGATTCTGCTTTGTGAAATGGGCATGAGCTTTGGGGGGGGGGGTCAAGGGTGGAATGTTATGGTTTCAACATGAGGTGTCTCCCAAAAGCTCATGTGTGAGTCGATGCAAGAAGGTTTAGAGATGCAGTGATTGGGTTATGAGAGCCTTAACCTCATCGGTGCACGAACCCCCTGATAGGATTAGTGAGTGGTGGCTATGGACAGGCAGGGCGGGTCTGGAAGATGTGGGTCAGTGGGGGGTCTGATTTGGGGGTATACATTTTATCCCAGGCAAATGACTTCAGTGTTGCCCCCTGCCCCCGCTTCCTCCTGGTGGCCATGTCCTGACATTCTTTCCTCTGCCACACTATTCTACCATGAGTCCTCCCTCACCTCAAGCCCTGAGGAATGGAGCCAGCTGTCTATGGACTGAGACCTCTAAAATCATGAGCCCCTAAATAAACTTTTCCTCCTGAAATTGTTCTTACAAGTATTTTGTTCACATCAGCGAAAAAGCTGACTAACTCACCCATCTTCTCCCACCCCGTCTGTGTCCCCTGCCACCCTGTCCCATCTCGGAAGCATCTTTTCTCTTTCTTAGTACCAGCTTCTCTTAAGCAATTGGTTTATCCTCCTTCGTAGACTTCGGGGATGGTGTAATGGCTATGTTTCTCTTTGTGTGTCACCCACCAGGAAGTTCAGTCACATGTGGCCCCCCACTGAGGGAAGCCAACCCCCTCATGTCAAATGAACCTCATGTCGCAGATTCCAAAAGTTTTAACCACTCAACAGGAGCATCCTTAATGTTTTACTCCTTCCAAACTATATTCCCCTTGTTCCTCAGAATGAAAACTGTCTTTTGAGTGTGTGTCTGAATGTTTTTTTTCACTTGAACACTCACCTCATTTTGTTTATAGTGAGCTGTGGTTTGGATATGATAGAGGGTGTCCCGCAAGGCTTCATAGATTGAAATTTAGTCCCCACGTGAGGTATTGAGAGGGTACAAACTCAGTCTGACTCTGCTGTTTGGAGGTAGTCTTTGGAAGGTAGTTGGACTAGATAAGGTCAGCAGAGTGGGACTCCTGTCACTGAATCCTGGTGGCTTTACAAAAGAGGTCGGGAGAACAGACACACATGTGCTTCCTGTCTCTTTTCACATGATGCCCTGTGCCACCTTGAGACTTTGCCAACAAGAAGGCCACCACCAGATATGGCTCCTCAACTTGGCATCCCCAGAACCATTAGCCAAAATAAATACCCAGCCCTGAGTATTTCCATACAGTAATGAAAAACAGACTAATACACCGCCTCTCTGTGTTTTCAAAATCACCTGTGAATTTGATGTGCATCACTTTTCAAATCTACATCATTAGGGTTTCTCTCCCCTGTACATCCCAATGTGGTTTCCCAAAGGAGGTGGTGAATGTATGTGTGTGTGTGTGTGTGTGTGTGTGCGTTTTGGGCCTTGCACCTGTGTATAGTTGACCATGTAGAACTGATGGGTTGAGAATAAGAATCATCACCCCGCCATGCCTGGTGAGTGCTCCCTCGTTCCTTTATGCCTTCAGTAGAGAGGAAAAGTCATCTCCAAGATTTTCAGAGTCTGTGGTCTCTGAAGCAGCAAATCCTTCTGGTATGCACTTTACCTTCTTCCGGCCTCCCTCACACTCCCCTTCCTGTTTCCCTCACATGTATTTCATGACTGTAGGTTTTGCATCCTTGGAAGCTTCCTGAGACCCTTTCGGTGGGGCAGGGAGCAAGCCAACCAGGTGACCAACCCACAACTGGGTTGCTGGGCTCTGCAGCCTGCATCAGGTGGACGAGGCCAAGACCTGGGCCCTTGTCCTTCTAGCACCAGCCAGAAGGTGGCAGTAGGGCAGCTTCCAAATGTCCTGCCAGGGCTACCTGAGGTATTGGGTGGGACAGTGGCTGCAGAGGGGCCTTGAAGATTGTGGAGGGAAGGGCCTGGGATAGAAGAGAGCTGGGTACAGCAGTGACCTGCAGGCTGGAGTGAACCTCAGACCTCCTGGGCTAATTAACGTCAGAGGAGCTTTCTAGGTCACTGTCAAGGGTGGATGGGAGAATAGTGCCCGACACCCAGGAGCTCAGCAATGTTGGGGTCCTCCCAGAGTTTTCTAGGAGAGGGTCCTTGAAGGACCAGGGCCAGGCCCCCTTCCATGTCCACGTTGTTGGCACTACTCCCCCGGCATTTGAGCTGCACTCTCCTAGGACACACCTAGGGAGAGACACCTGCTAGACTGGTTCTCTGATGTAACTGCTTGTTCAGGGGTGAAGTTCAAGGACTGGGAAGAGACTGTAGGAATAGCTACAGCTTGTCCCACCTTCCCGTGGCCTTGACTCTTCCCTCCCAGCACAGGGAGCCGGAGGGAGGGCTCTTGGCCAGGAGCCTGATCTGTGTGATGTGAGCCTCAACAGGAAGAACAACAGACAGAACCCGAAAACCTGGGTTTGTGTCTACGGCTCTAGTGAAGAGCTGGATTTTGGTGTCAGGCAGATCTTGGACTAGGTTAGCATCTGAATGCTGCTGCCTGCTGACCCTCTGAACTTGGGCAGATCACTGAATCTCCCAAGCCTCGGTTTCCTCATCCATCTGATGGGGAGAGTAATACCTACCTCACAGAATAGTCGTGCCTGAGGATTCAGTGAAGTAACATAAATAAGGTGTTTGACGTAGCCAGTTCAGATCGAGGTTGTCTGTCACTAGTGCCACCGACAGGTGGAGTGACATGGGGCTCTGATCCTACAGAGCCTTGACTTCCTTCTCTGCACAGGGGTGTCATGGAGAATGCCCTCCTTGGGTTGTTGGAGGATTCAGTGAGCCAGCATGTGTGTGGCTCTTGGACAGTGGACAGGACCCGAAGACAACCTGTCACCTTGGGCTGGATCTGAATTCTGAGCATCCAGGGATAGAAAGATGCGCTTGTTCTTGCCCCTCATTCAGCTCCCCCCTCAAGTGGGTGTCCTTGGTCTGTGTGAATGCTACAGGATGGTGGGCTCACCACCTCTAAGGGAACCCTGTCCTTCCATCCCTGCTCAGCTCTGTCCATGACAATGCCCTTTTTTATGCAGGGACATAACTCATGAGCCAGAAGTTTTCCAGTCAGCAGCTGAACATATTCCCAGGCGCCATCGATAAGGCCTCACCTCGCTCGCTCACCATGATGAGGAGCTACTGCTAAATGGACCAGTCCTCCAGGCTTTGCACAATTAGATTCTGGATCTGGCGAGCAGGTGAGGGGGAGGGGTACAGCTGAGTGTCCCTGCGTGCAGGTGGGCAACTCACTGCTTCCATGACAGCTCAGGATTCTCCTGGAAAGATCAGTGTGAGAGTCTGATTCTGCTGGGACCGGTGCCATCCACAGGGAGTGGCTTGTGGAGCCGCTGGACATGTTGCCATCATGCCTGACGCTCAGACCACACCCATTGGCTGCAGATGGTGAAATGAGGCTCAGAGGGCAAGGGAGCGAGCAGAGCTCTGCCTGCAGATGAGTTTCCTTGTTCTGAGCCTCTACTCCATGCCTAGGCCACGGGCTAGGGCTGGGGCTGCTGAGATGGGTGAGATAAGAATCTGACCTGGTGCTAGGATAATGGGGATGTAAACAGAGGGCCAGGCACGGCGGGCACGCCTCTATCCCAGCTATGTGGGAGGCCAGACTAGGAAGCATAGAAAGACCCTGTCTTGAAACAAAAATATAAAAGGGCTGGGGGTGTGGCTCAGTGGTTGAGCAACCCTGGGTTCAATCCTCAGTGCCTAATAATAATAATAATAATTTTAAAAGAGTAAATGCAGGGGACCCAGTGAACAATCTCCCCAGAAGCTAGAAAGATGGCTTTGTCCATCCATCTATCTATCCTACAAACAAACAAAAAAAGGGCCTAGAATCAGGGGTCCCCAGGATTCAGGGGTTCCCAGAATCAGGACCCCATGTCAGTCCTAGACATTAGTTACTTTAGCAGCTCAACATCCACTCTCCCTTCCTGGGGTAATAGTACCCTGATTTTAGGGGGACCTCGCTTGGGGGGACCCTTCCCCCAGCCCTTGTGTTTCATAAATAGCACAAGGGCAGCTAAACCAATCAGGGCTTGCCATGATTCTGTGGTGATGATTAATTCAGAGATGGGCCCGTGACCTAGGTCAGACTAATCAGGATGAAAGCGTCAACCCCAGGACATTGGCTTAAGATATGGAGGACGAGTGCTGCCCTTTCCACTGGACTTGGTGGTGATAGGAGTTTATGAGGTCACCCCCTTGGGAGCTGGAAGATGGAACCAGGTGAAACAGACAGGACCAGTGACCTGTGACATTGTTTTTTGGGTCTTGAATCCATTTATGCCTAAAGCCAGATTTATCCACTTTGTGAGTCATTTTGTGGTTGAAGCCAGTCTGGACTCCTGTCATTTGCAACAGAAAGAGGCCGTCTGGCTCAGGCACCATCGTCCTGAGAGCTGGCCCTGGGCCAACACAGGTCCTCAGTGTCTGCTGCCATGTCCCCACCTCCTGCCTCCACCATGACCCCAGCTCTGCCTCCCTCTGCCCTCCCTCAGCCCTCCCTCTGCCCTCCCTCAGCCCTCCCTCAGCCCTCCCTCAGCCCTCCCTCAGCCCTCCCTCAGCCAGCCTTGGGTGTCAGCTTCTCATCCAAGGTCAGCAATTCCTGGGGCCCTCAGGGCAGCTCAGCTCCAGTTGCTGGTTTCATCCACCCCAGAACTTGGAAGGAGCTCCCTGCCACTCAGAGATCCTTCCTGGGACAGTTCCCTAAGGTTCCTGCCTCCTGCAGAAGCTTCCTGTGTTGTGAGATGCCCTAAGTCCCCCTTCCTAGGAGTCAGTGCACCCCCTCATCTCCCCCAAATAACACCGGATACCCCTTCTCTTCTGCAGCAGCTGCACTGGTCTCGGCCCCATGCCCTGCCCCCTGGGCTCCCTGCACCAGCCTCCTCCTCATGCCGTCCTGGCCTCCAGTCCTGCCTCCAAACCTTCCTATATATCAGCACTAGCAGGAGCTTCCTAAGTGCAAATAAAGTCCTCCTCAAACCCAGGAAAGTCTCCTTCAGCCACCAGGGGTTTCCAAAGTGGGTTCCGGGGAGTACAATCCTGCAAGGAGCCCTGAAAAAGGGAACTGTGTGGTCAAGGAAATCCTGGAGTTGCCACACACCCATCTCCCTCCAGAGAGCTGTGGAGCATTTAGCAAACTGAAGACTCGGAGAAGTCCTGCAGCCAAGAACCCCACACAACCGAGATGCTCAGCATTTACCGTTTTATTTGATCATAGATCATAACATCCAGCAGGTGCTCTGAGGACACGCCAGACAACCCTGGTCCACAGACAAGCGCAGACTCCTTCTTGAGCCTTGAAGGTGCCTCACGGCTGCTGCCCACTTCCCCTCTCCGCTTTCTCTCTTGCTTTTTTTCTCTACTTCTGCTCAGCCACCAGCCCGAGGAACTTCTTTCTAGTCCTTGCACAAGGTTCCTTTTGTTTTGTTTTGTTTGGGGTTTGCTTTCAACGACGTAGTTGGGTATAATCAATTTACCAAAAAAACTGCACAAATTTAATGTGTGCAATTTAATGAGCTTGGATATGTGCAAGCACCTATGAAACCATCACTATAATCAAGGTGACAAACATATTCATCACTTCCAAAAGTTTCCCGTGCCCTTTTGATTTGTTTTCATTTTTGTGGTAAGAACACTTAACGTGAGATCTAACTTCCTAGATTGCTCATTAATGCACAATATGGTATTGTGCCCTATGCTGTACAGCAGTGCTCTAGAATTTATTCACCTTGCATAACTGCAATTGAACAACTCTCGCCATTTCCTCCTCCTTAAACCACTGGCAAAACCATTCTCATCTCTGCTTCTGAGTTTGACTATTTTAGGTTTCTCATATAAGTGGAATTGGGCAGTATTTGCCTGGGCAGGTCTTACTCTTTCTGGAGACTTATGTATTTTCTGATACCATCCTCTCTTTCTTTCCTGCACTAAAGGCCCAAAGGCTAAAGAGAATTCATAGAGTCATTTCAATCATTCGATGGTGGTTATTCTTTGAATCTTCAATGGGCTTTCCATGTGGCTGCTTGAGCTTCCTCATAGCATGGCTGGATGTCCACATTTAAATGTGAGGCTTAGCTGGGTATGGTGGTGCATGCCTATAATCCCAGCTCCTTAGAACACGGAGGCAGGAGAATCACAAGGCTAGCCTGGGCAATTTATTTATTTATTTTATTATTATTATTTTTTTAGAGAGAGTGATAGTGACCTATCATGGAAGAATAAGAGAGAGGGATAGTGATTTCTTTTTAAAGAGAGAGAGAGAGAGAGAGAGAGAGAGAGAGAGAGAGAGAGAGAATTTTAATATTTTATTTTTTAGTTATTGGCGGACACAACATCTTTGTTTGTATGTGGTGTTGAGGATGGAACCCGGGCCACATGCATACCAGGTTAGCATGCTACCGCTTGAGTAGCCTGGGCAATTTAGCTGGACCCTGTCTCAAAAATTTTTAAAAATCTATTAAAGAAAAGATATTAAATGTAAGGCTTTAAAAAGATGGTTGGAAGCTCCAATAAAGGGATACTGAAGGGTGTGCGAAACTATCAGCAATAGCATCACCATCATCACCATCGTCATCACCATCATCATCACTATCATCACCATCATCATCACCATCATCACCATCATCATCACCATCATCACCATCATCATCACCATCATGATCATCACCACCATCACCATCATTAGTGGAGGTCCATCCTTTGGGACTTGAAGAAAAGTCCTCCAATCTTGTAGTGGTGGCATGGTGGGTACACTTCTTGCTGGGCTTCTGGAAGCAGTCCAGGGAGAAGACTGAAGGTCTCGTCATTCAGCCTTAATCCCTGCCTGCAGTCCTGTTCTCTGCTCAGCCCTGTCTGTGCAGAGATGAGGGATTTTGGCTTAATCACTCCAAGAAACTGAAGTTCTTACCCCTGTGGGTATAGTCATCTGGTGACATGGGATGGGGAGACCTGCAGGACAACTGCTCTGAAGGAAGTCTTCAGCCTTCCACCTACATCTGGTTTCTCTAAGTCACGAGCCTCCCGGGAAGTTCTCAGTACACATGGGCACTGATTCCTCCGTGGGCACTTCAGGTTGTAGCTGCATGGCTCTATTAGCATCCCCTCTTGCCAGGTTTGTTGAAGTCTTTCTTCTGCGGATGCCTCCTTCTCCTGGCTTCTTCGCTCTTGTGGGTTGGTTTATACCTTTACTGCCAGTTTGGTCTGGGAGGGAAAGGCTAATCCCCGTGTGGAGTGGCTCAGAGTTGTCTCTGCCCCACTCACCCTCCACCCTCCCTGGCTCACTGCAGTGTCTCTTCCCAGGTCTCCAGCAGCCATATGCACTGTCTCTGCTGTCCTGGTATTTCTCCATATCTTGGTAGCCTTGACGCTGGAATTCGCTCTCCTTCTAACTCTCCAGTTTCAGCTTCCAGAAGGAAACGGTGTCACTAAGACCTTCGTGTAATTCTCTGCATCTCCGAGGCCTCTGGGTCTGATCTGCTGGCTTCTCTTCCTCTGCTTCCTCAAAACTGTTCCTGTTTCTCAGGGTCCCCCTCTTCACTCCCCCACCGCCGCCCACAGCTCCCCCTGCATGTGCTCATCCATTCCCATGGTTTCAATTTTACTCCAAAGGCTGATCTTTTCCAAATGTCGCCCTCCAGCCCTGGCCCTGAGCCTGCATTCCAGACCCACGACTCTAGCTGTCTTCCACCTCTTTGGAAGGCCTCGGGCCAGTCAGTACTGAGTCCATCCTGCTGGAACTGGACTCAGCTCCTCCCTCCTCCAAAACCTGAACCCCCTCTTCTCCCCCAGCTCTGGAAAGGTCTCTACCATCTGTCTTGCTGACCAGAAACTTGGATGCCATCCTCAGCTGACCCATTTTCTCAATGTCCACACCCAATGAATCGCCAAGGCCCATTGACTTGACCTCTTTTAATCAACCCTACCTTCCCACCCACTCACCCTCCCCTCAGCTCAGCCTTAGCCTCCCAGTTGACACCCCTTGGTCCACACTGCTGTCCATCTCCTGTCCACGTGCAAATCTGATCACATTATTCCTGCCTAAACTGTCCTGATGGTATAGGGATCACATCCAAATTGCCCCCAAGGCTGAAGCTGTCAGATTTAGCAAATTAAAACACAGGATATCCCACTAGATTTGAATCTCAGATAAACAATAAATTTAAATTTTTTTTTTTTTTTTTTTTTTTTTAGTATGAGTATGTCTCATGCAATATTTGGCGTCAGGCCTGCCGTGCCCTGGACACTCTCCACATCCCCAGCCTTGTTTCTTGTTATACTGTATTTCACATCAGAAATGTGGGACAGACTGAAGCCCTTGAAACTCCTCCAAGTGGGATGGACATTTGCTCCCCCAGAAGCTCCCACCTGCTGTCTGGCCCACCGTGCCACCTAGACCATCCCCTTTCTGGCTCTGCCCAATTTCTGTTCTTCTTTTGGGTCTAGGAATAGGGGGGTCTCCTTCTCCAATAAACTCTCTTCTCTCTCCATATGGGTCAGCTTCTTTTCTGGGTGACCAGAGGCACCCAGGTATGCCTACATGGTGGTGCCTCCCCCTTAGGACTGTCCCGAAAATTTATTCATCATCTCTCTCCCCTGAAGATGAGGAGTCGGAGTCCTTGGTAACTATGTGACTCACCATGTCCCCCCCCCAACATCTGGCCCAGCCCACATGGCCCTGTGCAGCTGGATGCTCCCAGGGGCCCAGAGCTTGGCGGAGCCCCAGCTTTCTTCTTGCTCTCCTGGCCTGGGTCCCAGTCTGAGGGTTCACACTCCCTCCTCGCCTGAGTTCCCATGAAAAGTGGCCTCCACCCCAGCCCTCTGCCCAGGACCAGATTACAAAATGCTGAGACAATGGAGGCTCCCAGCCAACTTTCCAGCAGGCCTGCTGCTAACTCACCCATAGCATCTGCTTGTACATCTGGGACAGGCGCCGGCAGCTGAGGCCATGGAGAACATAGCTTTGTCACACTGGGGCAGCCTGGTCCTTGGTGGAGCGGGAGGGAGCTTGGACCTAAACTGTGGGTTCAATCCCAACCCTGCACCTTTCCAGCTGCCAGGTTCTGGGCAAATGCACAACCTTCTCATTGAGCCTCAGTTTTCTTCTCCAAAAAATGTGGAGAGCCATGCTTCTCTCCCAGGGTGTGTGATAAAGGGGAGAACTAACACTTCCCAGGACCCAGCAGCAATCGGGACGCTGTCTGGCCTTCCCTTCCTTTCCCCAGGCCTCTGCTAGCAGGGCCTAGAGACCAGAGCTTTCCTTACAGGTTTCTTCTTCCAGAATGACCTTCCAGATGCCATCTGTCCCCCAGCACAGGCTCCAGACAGCACCTGCTTGGAAAAAATGGCTTCAACTTAATGCCCAGGTGGACACAGAGTTGTTCCATCAAGCCAAGGGTGACAATGGCTGAATAGGGAGGTGACGAGAGAGGGATGGGGGAAGCTCTGGGCCAGAACCAGCTGGGGCCTCCTGCTTCTCCTGCTGTCCCTTCCCCTCTGCCTGAGCCTCCTGCAGAACCTTGTGGTTGCTGCAGGGACCTCTGGGCTGACCTTTTGGACTTTTGTTCACTTTCTCAGCCTCAGCACCACCATCAGCATTTATCTCCTGGTGGATCATGCATTTCCTCTCTACCCTGCCCTCCAGATCATTGGTGCTTCGGCTGGAATCTGTCAGTTTACAAATACAGCAACTAAAATTGTTTTCTAAAAACGAATCTGTATATATTCATATTATTATTATTTGCATATAAATACTTCTCATCTCCTTGAGTATTTGAAGTCATCTCTAGATGATTTATCATACCTAATACAATGGAAATGCTGTGCAAGAAGTTGTTATACTGTATTGTTCAGAAAATAATGACAAGAAAAAAATGTGTACATGTTCAGTTTATGAAATTTTTTTTCCCAAATTCTTTTGATCTTCTATTGGTTAAATCCACAAATTTGGAACTTGAAGATATGGAGAAATGACTGTATATATACACATGCACACACACACACACACACACCCCTTCCAGTTTCACTCCAACACCATCTAAAGAGCTCATCGCTTTCATTCTCATATTAAGAACAAACTGAGCCGGTTGTGGTGGTACATGCTAATGCCAGTGGCTGGGGAGGCTGAGGCAGGAGGACACAAGTTCAAAGCCAGCCTGAGCAAAAGTGAGGTGCTAAGCAACTCAGTGAGACCCTGTCTCTAAACAAAATACAAAATGGGGCTGGGGATGTGGCTCAGTGGTCGAGTGCCCTGAGTTCAATCCCCAGTACCAAAAAAAAAAAAAAAAAAGAAAAGAAAAGAAACAAGCTGAACAAACTAAAAATCAGGAATTTGTCTTAAATCCAGAATGGAAGTCCCCGGGCACAACACCATCCTTAAAACAGGAGGAAGAGGGAATCTCAACCAAAACTGGGGAACACCCCTGGAGCCCGTGACTGGAAGTGCAAGCTGCAGATTTCGTGTGGACAGGTTGAAAGCTGAAAACCCAACGGGACCCCCCAGATTGGTGTGGGTTTTATGTCCAGGAGCCTACCTCATGGTGAAGATTAGAGATACACACGCCTTGCTTCCCCAGGCGCAGGAGGAAAGGAACATTCTGAAATATCTACAGACCATTGTGTGTCACAAAGCCCTGTCCCCTAGGTAAGCTACTTGCTGAGTCTTATCTGATCTGGAGAAAAGGCAAGCACAGAACTCCACCCTCTATTAGCCTTCCTGACAGAGTAAGGGAAGGAAGAACAATTATAAATCCTAAGAAACCCTTCTGAGGGGCCTACTTAAAATAAGTCAACCAACCAGAATTGAGCCATAGGAGTACAGCACCTTCCCCTGCCCAGATCCTTGCCACACACCAGCAGGTGGATTGCCATTCAGAGCGATGCAAGACAAAGACTGGTTAAGGGAGAATTCTTGGGAGAACCAAAAGAGAGGAAGGAGGAGGGCAGGGGCAGGGGAGGAGGAGACCAAGCACCACAAGGAACTAGAGGAATTTATTTGACCCCTCTGATCCACGGTAACAGCAAATCTTCAAGGCTGCCCAATGTCTGTTCAGATGAAGGTAAAACCTCACTAAAAGCTATTCTCGGCCACATCATGGGTGGCTTTCAACAACAACAAAAAAGAAAAATCAGAAAATGGGCTCAAAGTCAAGAAAGAAAGAACACTCAAAGCAAGTGGTAGAACAAGACCAATCAGATACAAATTTAGGAATGATCATATAAAGGATTTAAAGTAACTATGACAAATATGTTGAAAAAAGACTCTCTCCTTGGATTAAAACTTCAGTTAGTCTCCTCCAAGATTTCTCCTTGACTGGCCTGACCTTCTCTGTGTTCTTCTAGAATCCAATTAGATCAGGGATCCTATTAGGTCAACTGGTGAAAATCCCCCACCTCTGCTATCTGACCCCCCTCAACATCTTCTCATCCTGATCTGCCTGATAAGTTCTCAAGGCAGTTGAGGCAGAACACACTCTTCCTTGATGTTGCCTCTTAGTTATTTTCCACTCACTGATCTCTCTCCTTGGTGTAAGTCTCCACTTGTCCTTGTTGGATTCGGGTTGGATCCAATCTCTTCTGCACAGCAAGACCCTGTTGCAATGTTCTATTTACCTATAGCCATGTCCTTCCTTGAAGAAAATCAACCTTACCATCTTTAAGGAGTGTTTGATACATTTTTTTCTTCAACAGTGTTAAAGTTTGCAATGGAAAGAGAAGTCAACGTGCAAGAAAGAATGGATAATATCAACTGGGAAGTAGGAATTCTAAGAGAGAATCAAAAGAAAACACCAGAAATAAAAAACGCCATAGCAGAAATGAAGAGTGACTTTGAGACTGGATGTGGCTGAAGAAAGAATCAGTGACTTTGAAGTCATATCCATGGAAAAATTCCAAACTGAAATACAAAGAGGAAATAAATAAAGAAAATTAGGAACAGAATATACATATATGTAATGGGAATAAAAGGAAAAGAAGGGGAAAAAAAGAAAAGAAGAAATATTTGAAGTAATAATGGCTGAGAATTTCCCCAAATTAATGAAAGACACCAAAATCACAGGCCCAGAAAGCTCAGAGAACACCAGACAGGACAAATACCAAACAAATATACTTCAAGGCATAGATCCTCCATTCAAACTGCACAAAGACCAAGAAATAATTTTAAGAGAAACCCAAGAAGGAAAATACCTTGCCTATAGAAGAACAAGGAGAAGAATTACATCCAACTTGTTAGAAACCACATAAGCAAGAAGAAAGAAAAGGGAAATATTCTAAGTATTAACAGAAAATAAAAACAAAACCCCTCTCTAACCTAGAATTCTGTTTCCAGTGAAGGCAGCATTTTTTTTTTCACAAAGTTTTGTAATAGGATTGCTCATTCAGTAAAATCTATGCAAATATTCCAAAATCCAAAAAACTCTGGAATTTGAAACACTTCTGATCCAAGCATTTGGCATAAGGGCTGCTCACCCTTACCCCCAGTTCTCCTCTCCTGTACCTTGGAGCATTGCTGTCTTTCACGTCACTGATCGTTAAGCTATAGCCATCCAATACATGTGGCTCTCATGACTTCAAATAGAAAGTTATCCACTCCTGGGGGTGGTGGTGGACTCCTGTAATCCCAGCAATTCAGGAGGCTGAGGCAGGAGGATCACAAGTTCAAAGCCAGCTTCAGCAACTCAGTGAAGCCCTGAGCAACTTAGTGAGTCCCTGTCTCAAAGAATAAAAAGGGTTGAGGATGTGGTTCAGTGGTTAAGCACCCAGGGGTTCGATCCTGGTACCAAAAGAAAAAGAAAAGTTTAAAAAGTACTTCTATGTATTCCTTTTCCAGGACTCTTCTTGTCTTTATCTAGATCTGAGTTTCTGACCTGCACCATTTCCCTTCCCTCTGAAGGTTTTTTTTTTTTTTTTTAGCATTTCTTGTAAAACAGTTCTGGGGACAAAAAACAAAACAAAACAAAACAAAACAAAAAACCCTTCATTTGTTTTTCCTGAGTCCTCATTTCTTAGAACTGCTTGGCTGTTGTGACATGGACAGACACTTTCGGTGGCTGTTACAGTAAACTGACAGGTTCCTGTCTATGTAGCCCTTGCAGTCTGGAGAGAGCGGTAGAGGGTTAACACATCTTTCCTCGGTAAATAGATGCTACTAAGAGACTTGTACCTGGATCCCAATAACTGTTTCCAAAGTCGCTTAGTCCTTTTCTTTCTCACTCTCTCAGGGCAGGGATGCCGTTCATCTAGAACACTGAGGGGTTCATTCAGCCACTGCTTTGTATCCCATTTTGGGTCTCCCCTGCAGCTTGGTTTTTGTCTATTCATTCTGGGGTGATGTGAAATGTTGCTAAGGGGCTACAAATTGGAGTTACACAAAAGTTACGCTCAGAGAAGCTCCACTGCCCCATCCCTTCTCCCCTATTCCTGCTGCCCCTCCGCCCCCCACCTAGCCACTGTAGATAGCTGACCTCCTTATTGCCTGCTTATCACTGTATTTCTTTTACTCAAATGAGTAAAGACAATGTGCATTATTTATATCCCTTTAAAGAATATGTTCTTCTTGAAAACCCTCAGCCAAAGTGTCTATGTGGCAAATTCCAAGCCTGAGATTCTGGTGTAGACTGTGTATGCTTCTTAGATCATTCAGGTAGAGTCGGTGCCCAGTAAATGGTTACAGAATGAATGAATGGATTGTTGACTTGAGACAAACTCACTCTATGATTTGGAAAAAGGCTCTTCATCTGTCTGAGCCTCAGTTGTCCTGATCTCATAGCAAGGGAAGTTCCTCCCACTCTGACATTACCGGGTGTGCCGAGTCAGAGAGAGTCTGTCGGGCCTTCCCCCTCCTTCCCTCCAAACCTCACCCACTTCTTGCTACCCACCCTCCCTATTCTTCCTTCATAAACATCCTTGAAATAATAACAAAAACCAATACAACAACAATAATAATGATACTACTAGAGTCACCCCAGTGGCATCCATGGGGGATGGTTCCAGGACTCCTGTGAATACCCAAATCCATGAATGCCCAAGTCCCTCTGTCTAACCTGTGCACCCTTCCATATATTTTATTATTTATTGATTTTATTTGTCTATTATTTGTTGTTCTAAAGATTGAATCCAGGGGTATTCTACTACTGAGCTAAACCCCCAGCCCTTTTTAGATTTCATTTTGAGACAGGGTCTTGTTACGTTGCCCAGGCTGCCCTTGAACATGTGATCCTCCTGCCTTGGCCTCCCAAGTTGCTGGGATGATAGGGGCTGTGCCATTGGGCAAGGTCTTCCCATATACTCCAAGTCATTTCTAGATGATGTATAACCAAATACAATGCAAATGCCAGGTAGATAATTTTTTATTCTTATTGTTCAAGTAATAGTGAAAGAAAAAACCATCTGTATGTGCTCAGTCAGATACCCAGGCCTATCAGCATAGGATACAACATTTTTTTCCAAAAGCTTTTCTTGAAGAGAGTGCTGGGGATGTGGCTCAATGATAGAGCGCTTGCTTAACATGTGTGAGGCCCTGGGTTCAATCGCAGCACTGCCCCTCCCCCACCAAAAAATTTGAAGAGTCTCTTTATCAAGAAAAATCCAGAAAAACTTTGTGCATACACATATAGTCAAAACCGCCCTACTGAAATAAACATTTGTATTTTTTTTTTTAAATACAGGATTGCAACTTCATATTTTCCCCAAGTTAATAATAAAGTCATATTTGGCAAAGAGAATTCTAACTTCTAGCATGACATGAAAATAGTTTCCTTTCTCTATAAAAGCAACTTAGGGAATCACAAGAATGTTGGATGAAACTCTTCTTTTGGAATCCTCCTGCTCTGTGAAATTATCATATATATAGAAATAAAATATTTAATAGACAACTTACACAAAATGATATTCATTGACAAAGTTGAAAGCAAGTTATTTTAGACATTCCACCACTGTAATCACAAAATCGATGGGCATAGACTTCCTGTCAGGCATTTTGTGACTAATAATCGATGTGAAGATGTTCTGAAATTAAACGATGCTAGAGAAAAGCAGTATTTATGAAATACCTGGTAAAATATTCATCATCACCACAAACCGAAGGTACATGTTACCAAATTATGCAACTTTGTTGCGGGGGGTTCTAAACAGCACCTCGACTCCCCTTTTCCTCCATCTTCTTTCTCAACTCCTTTACTATCTCCGGGTTCTTTTCATCTCCGCCATCCTTCCCATCTCCGCATCCATCTTCTTCTCTTCCCTCTCCCTGTTTGTCTCCTTCCTCTTCTTTCTCCTTTCCGTCTTCTTCCTCATTTCCACCTTCCTCTTTCTTCCCACCCGCCTCTTTTTTTTTTAATACTTTTTAGTTGTCGATGGACCTTTATTTTATTTATTTAGATGTGGGGCTGAGATTTGAACCCAGGGCCTCACCCATGCTAGGCAAGCGCTCTACCACTGAGCCACAACCCCAGCCCACCCTCCTCTTTTTCATCTTTCTCTTCCATCATTCTGCTCCAAGTTTTTCTGAACCAGACAGACACAGCATTTGTGAATAGAGGGCCACTGGGTAATGAAGCATGGTCTCATTTAATATCTCATTTAATCCTTCCCCAAAACTGGATGTAGAAGGAACTTTTGCTATTCTTTTATGGATGAGGAATTTTGAAGTCAGGAAGCTTCAGTAACTTGCTCCCAACTGCATAGTTCTAAATTGTGGTAGCAAGACTTGAACTTGTGCCTCTCTGACATCTGAGTCTGCATGGTCATGTATCTGCAAAACACGCTTCCTGCCCCTGAGGTCTATTTCTGCAAGCCTGAGTCTTAGTGGGTTGTTGACTGAATGTCCCATACCCAGCATTTCCCATGCTTGGTGGATATAAATAGCTGTTCTATGCTTAAGTAAGTCAAAGTTTCTATCCCTCTGGGCCTCTCAGCCCTTCGGCGCACTGTGACTGTCCACGGAGGGCCTGCAGGATGCAGAGCTGCCTGAACTTACGCAAGCATGGAGCCATTTTTTCTCGTAACACTTGCCAACAGCCCGTGCATTAGTTTTTTGGGGCCATACCTTAACTAATGTCACCCTTGGGCTTTCAGGGATGATGTGATCCAAAAAGGCCTGCTTTCTGGGGTTGTAATTTTCCTAGGAGGACTTGCAGCCTGGAAACCGTCCACAGGCCAAAACAGGACCTGGAAGAGCTGGCAAGGATCAGGGCGGATCAGGCACCAATGAATGTCAAACTCAGCCAGCAGCTGCTTCCTCTGCTTCCTGAGGATAGTTCTAGAAGCAACATGATGCTCTTTCCCCTTTTACGTAGGGAGGAAGATTAGCCTTAGCTGTATTTCCTCTGGCTCAAGAGGCAACTTGCTAAATATGGTTTCACTGCTCCCTATATTAAAAAATGTCACCCGCACTGGGCATCACTGCACCTGTTATCCCAGTGACTTGGGAGGCTGAGGCAGGAGGATCACAAGTTCAAGGCCAACCTTGGCAACTTAGCGAGACCCTGTTTGAAAATTAAAAATAAATAAATAAATAAAGGACTGGGGATGTAGCTCAGATGTAGAGTACCTCTGGGTTCAATTGTCAGAATAATAATAATAATAATAATAATAATAATAATAATAATAATAATAAAGTGCCACCTGTAAGGCTTAGTAGGAAGTATGGAAAAGGCCCCAGAGATAAGCAGGTCTGTCAGAGCCCCTCTGTCTGGTGATGACTGGTGCCGAGGGCTGCCACCTCGCACAGCTCCAGATGGCACTGTTCCTATAAAGTGTCTCTCTGGGTCCCTGCTAGTGGTGTCCCCTGGAACTGAGAGGTGTGGTGGTCCTTCTTCATGTCCTGACCCTAAAGCATGGTTTCATTCTGCCCAAAATAGGGAAAAGGTAGAATTTCCATAAACAGTATGCCTCTAAATTCTTGCAATTCCAGCATTTTCCAGAACATCTTAATGAGATTTACTACCCTCAAAATAAAGTAAAATCACTGGATGAGAGAGAAGGTCATGGCCAGATAATTTAACTTTCAGGTTAAATAAAATGTAGCCTTTTTGTCAATATACTGAAGACTCTATGTCAATCAAGAGCGAGATGGGCAATGGTATTTCTCAAACTTATTTAACTGTATAATTTCCTTACCCCCACTTTTGGAAACCAATGTTTCAGGAAAAATACTTTAGGGATCTCTGGCATAGATGAACATTTTCCTGAAAAAGTCAACTTTCTCCAAGGAGGTATAGAAAACACCATTTTTCCCTGACTGTCCCTCCCAGCTTGAGTCATTGGGCTATCCCTCAGACTGTGAGGACCCTGGGGCAGCCCAGCCCAGCAACCCATGGGCCCTGGAATGACTGTGGTGTTTGTTAAAGTCCCAGGATGTAGGATTGCGGGGCTGAGCTCGTCTGAGTAGCCAAGCTGCCCCAGGTCCACACCCAGTGCTGCATGTCCTGGCAGGGATTGGACAGTTTTTGCAAACTTCAGCATATTTGACCCGCTTATTCTCTGTTAGTTGTGACCTCTGGGACCTGGATTCTGCCTCCTGCCCCTGCCTATTGATTGGGGGAAGTGCTATAAAGGGTGCGGCCACCAGGAATGCACTGAGCTTCCCCACCCGCAATGCCTACCACCACTTTTGCTCAGGGTCTAACATCCAGTGGAAGTGAATTCTCATTCCCACTCTGCCACTCTCCCCAGCAATGTGAATCTGTGTGTTGTAATGACTCATTTGGGGCTGGTTATGGCCCTATCATAAGGAAGCTATAAGGCTTTCACTAGGTAAAGGATATAATGTCCTTAACCAGCACTAGGCACATAGTAGATTCCAGTAAGTCCTCTGTGGTTCAGTGACTCTCAGCTGTGCCACATACTGGCTCTACGTCCTTATGCAATGTACTTCTTGACCCTGAACTTCCATTTCTAATCCCTAAAGTAAGAATAATCATGTCTTTATTTCAGCAAGTCATTGGGACATTGAAGGAGATAATGCATGAAAATGTTCTTTGGAAGCTATGAAGCACTATGTAGTTATAGTAACCATGGCAACAGCGAGGCACGAATGAGATGTGAAGTTGCTGTACCAACCACCAGTAGCACATTCCAAATCCCGGAGGAATTCTTTGTGTGTGCAGCAGTTCTTATGGATTGACAACCATTCATTGCCGCAGTCTGGCTGGGCACAAATCACCAGCCACTGAAGCAGGAACAAACTTTATTTTTAAACTGCAGGAAAACACTTCACACAGCTCCCGGGGAATCCTCCCGAACGCCAGGAGGCTTGTCCAGGAACCCCCAGCCGGAAATATCTCTCCCGGAAATCCCTCCTCCTGCACTTCCCCAACCAATGGGAACTCTCGGGGAATCCCCGGAAATCCCCACGAGAACTCTAAAATAGTGCGAGAACTCAAAAGTTGCAGCAGAGGCGGATAGTAATCCCTCGCCTGTCAATCAATACTGTTGGCAAAATGCCAGGGGCCATACAGACTCGGCCGTGGCTCTCAGTATCTCCCCCTTTTTGTTTAATTAAACAACAAGCAATGTGGCTTAGGGACCGTGCCTGTTAGGCAGTCCAATTCAACATATGGTCCTTACCCGTCATCGGATGAACTGACCTCTAGGCGTCAGCCTCCTGTCTTAGGTTGGTACCACTGCAATTGGATCATACCCGTCACTGACTACCGGTCCAGCATACAGC
>NW_026000051.1:9559424-9565916 GCF_001458135.2 Marmota marmota marmota
GTGTTAGTAGCAGCCTCCTGTTGTAGCTTTTTCCCTAATAGCTGTTTCTCCTCTAAGCTTTCTTCCTTTAAATTTTCTTCCTCTGTCTGACTAGCTTGAGAGACCTTCTCTTTTGCTTGATCTAAAATGTCTTTCTCCATGGTCTGAACCTCTAACAATTTACTTAACACTCTTTCAGTTTGTTTTTTACTAATTTCTAATCTGTTATAAAGATAACGCAACCCAATAAGATAACACAAAACAAAACCGAAACAGAATGAAACAAAAACGGAACAAAAAATCGTTGTATCAATTTTCCTATTTTCTTGACATGTGCATTTGTGGTCTATTTCTATCTCTTCCTCAGGGGTGAACAACTTCAAACCTTGAGCCAACCATTTTTCCCAATCTGCCTGAGAAAATTCTAGGGATAGGCAGCTTGAAACAAACACAAAACAAATCAAAACAAGAACACATTGTTTTTTAAAATGGTCACCCATTCTCTCGCCTTCCCTTAGGGGCAAGCAATTTCACTTACCCCGAAGCTTCAGACGTTCCCCGCAAGGGCCGCCAAATGCCGCAGTCTGGCTGGGCACAAATCACCAGCCACTGAAGCAGGAACAAACTTTATTTTTAAACTGCAGGAAAACACTTCACACAGCTCCCGGGGAATCCTCCCGAACGCCAGGAGGCTTGTCCAGGAACCCCCAGCCGGAAATATCTCTCCCGGAAATCCCTCCTCCTGCACTTCCCCAACCAATGGGAACTCTCGGGGAATCCCCGGAAATCCCCACGAGAACTCCAAAATAGTGCGAGAACTCAAAAGTTGCGGCAGAGGCGGATAGTAATGCCTCGCCTGTCAATCAATACTGTTGGCAAAATGCCAGGGGCCATACAGACTCGGCCGTGGCTCTCAGCAATTCATCTCATAAATGTTTTTGGCTGCCAACTCTAGGCCAGGGTATAAGCTTAGGCTGGGGGCAACCAATCAAGAACTGGAAAGGGGGACGGGGGAAGCAGCAGTTCAGTGGTAGAGCACTTGCCTAGCATGCTCAAGACCCTGGTTCAATTCCCAGTACCACAAAGAAGAGAAATAGAGATAAAGATAGGAAGAGAGAGAGAACTAAGAACTTAAAAGGCTATGAAATTTGACCCTGCTTAGGAGCTAACTTGGATGATGGCAGAAGACTTGAGCCTTCTGGGTCAGACACAAAGAACGTTATTACTCACAGCATAACAAATAGCACAAACATCAGCATTGGTTCCTCTTGCTCCCAGATCCCGTGGGGGTAGGGTCATCATACTTAGAAAATAAAAAATATGAGGCATCAAGCTGCACTTGAATTTCAGATTCACAAGTAGATTTTTTAGTACATCTCAAATATTGCATGATACATTCCTATACTAAAAAAGCATTCATTGTTTATCTGAAATTCAAGTTTAACTGGGTATCTAGTATTTTAACAGTCAAACCTGTACAGGGGCAGCATCCTAGGTCCAGCTGAATGACTATTCATAGTTGGTTGCATTATCGGAGATGAACCTTGAGCTTAGAGAACTCAACTCTGTACATTGCTACTTTATTATGGGCTATAAGCTTGTCTGCCCTTTGCTTCAGAGAATGACAGTCTATTTTCCAAGGATGTTTGCTATATAGTGTCCTTGAAACAATAGTCCAGAACAAAGGGAAGTCAGTGGCTCTGCTCGCAAGACTTGGGAGCCCTTGACGTCTCCCAATAGCACCCCAGTGCACGTATATGGGGAAGGTGGGGTGTTTGTGTCCTGGGATAGATGCTTGCCAAGGGCCTTGAGTTTCTCTCATATCCCTCCCCTAAGGCTTAACCCAACTCCTGACACAGACTGCCCCCTTTTCAAGGGGAAAGGTGGTTGTAGGATAACACAGTTGTAAACCTGGCAAAAATAAGAGATGGCTGAGACTGTGATACATGCCCTCCAGCTCCATTCATTCAGCAAAAGCTTGTCTGTGTCCCCTGTGATCCAGGCACTGAGCTGGGCGGTCCTTGCCTTCACGGAACTTGCAATCTGATGGATTTGTCAAGGGACCTGGGAGAAAATGATAGCTCCTTTTTGGTTTTGTTTGTTTTTGTGTTTTGGGAACTAGTGATTAAACTCAGACCAGCTTAACCACTGAGCCAATCCCAGCCCTTTTCAATTTTGAGATAGGGTCTCACCAAGGTGCTTAGAGCCTTGCTAAGTTGCTGAGGCTGGCCTCGAACTTGTGATCCTCCTGCCTCAACCTCCCAAGTCTTTGGGATCACAGATATGCACACCACACCAGGCGACAATTCCTTTTTGTAAAGTAGATCCACATGTGAAGGCCCTGCTCCGTCAGCTACTGTGGAGGCCTTGGCTGTAGCCCCGTGGCTGTAGCACCGGCTGCTCCCCAACCTGCCTCACGTGTGTTTACTTCCCAGTCTTCACTCTGACTGCAGCTGCTACCTCCCCTCCCTCTCTTTCCTTGGAAAGATTCAGCTCAAACTCTGGCCCCTCCAAGAACCTTTCTCAGAATGATGCTTCCTTTCTGTACATGGTTACTGTGGATTTCAACCTCACAGGGGGAGATCCGGAGCCCAATGCTGGGGTCCAACTGCTGGGTTTCAGGTCAGGCTGTGCCACTTTTCGGCTGCCTCCCTGGGCCTCAGCTCCCTCATCCGTCAAATAGGATCCCAATGAAGACTAAATGAGATTATACAGGAAAAGGGCTGCACAGATCACAGGCTCACTCTCTAAGTCATAACGAGGTAGTTTGTAATCAATGACTATCATGCTTTATTTCTTTTGGTTCCCCACAACAACCCTTCCTGGCAACTATTATAATCCCCACTTTACAGATGGGAAAACTGAGGCTCAGAAACCTAAAGTAATTTGTCCAAACAGTACTAGCAAATGATGGAGCAGGGATGCAAAGCCTGGCTGGCAGACTCCTGCTCCTAAGTCCTTCCCAGACAGGAAACCTATGGGCCTGAGAGCTGAGCTCACCTTAAATGCAGGTGTGGCTTCTGGGAAGGTGGGGGACCATGAACCAAAAGGGATGGTTTTCCCCTTTAAACTTCTCTGTACAGAACGCTAGTTGGCTCCCTGAAGCCGTCACTTGCTATTGCTCATCTCCAATGTGGGGAGAAACAGGTTGTCTACCTGATGCGTGGGATTTGGACATCCGAGTCTCTGGGAGCCTTGGCTGCCCACTCTCCCACCCTGCCCCCACCAACGGCTTCCTGAACAGGCCATCTCGGCCCCACAGAATGCCAGCAGCCAGCGTCCTCCCTCCCTCCTGGCTCCCGTCCCTCGCCCTCTCCTGCTCTGGAGCCAGGACACACACTTCAGGAAAGCTGTGCCCTGGTCCCTGGCCTACCACTAACCCCACTCTGGTTTGCCCCTGGAGGAGCCTGAGATGACAAGAGCCAGCGAGAGCTGGCAGGAAAAGAGCCCTGGGCTTGGGTTGGCGGGCACAACCTGCCCCTGCTCTCCCAGGTGTCACCAGGCACCAGCAGCCCTCTCTTTAAGTCGCACAGACACTCGCAGACTCATTCACTCCTGCCGGCAGCAGATCATATCCCATCCCCATCTTTCAGGCTAAATGAAAACCAGCTGTCCCGGAAGTCCTGCATCAGACTCTCGGACTGGGAAAGGCCTGGAGCAGACGTCCTAGAGGGAGGCTGCAGCCACGGTCCCTCTGCCAGTGCTGTGCTGCTCGCTGCTGGATGGCGCTGCTCTGGTGACAGTCCTCGATGTCTGTCCCCTGCAGCTGCCTCATGGCCCAGTTTCTGGATCAGGCCACCATGACCCTTCCGAGGAGGGGCCTCAACTAGAAATTTCATCTCCACTTTGCTGAGCTTGGCCACTGGTACCCTGAGGCTTGGCAGTGTCCACACCCCATGAGGCTTTAGCACCCACTACCCAGGCCCTGGTCCCCAGAGCCCCCCCGCCCACACACACACCAGAGGCAGGACATTGTCCTTTCCAACCTCCAGAGACACTCAAGGCATGCTCTACCCTGTTCTGATGCAGGCTTCAGGATTTATCAGGAAGCCTGGGACTTAAACACAAAAGGCTCAGATTCTCTCCTTGGTAAAGGAGTCCTCCGGCCTCCCCCAGGGTGACAGTGTCTTCCTTTCCATCCTCAGCTAAGTAATCTCCCTTCCCTGCACTGTACAAAGCTCAGCTCAGCAAAGGAGGCCTCTTTCCCCAATAGCAAGAAACAGGATTGAAGTCGAGCTGTCTAAGGGGTGGCTCTTGCGCCAATGACAGCATCCACAGCTGTGGGGCTCGTGAGCCTAGGAATACTTTTCAGAGGCCGACGAGCTCTTCCCAGGGAATCGACGTCATCACAGTGGTTATTTCTTGCTGAGTGCTGGCAAAACACTCCCCAGGCCGAGCCCCACATTAGATGGTGCTTCCCATCCTGTGGGTCTGCTGATGGGCATCCAACACCCCCCAGCCCCTTTACCACCCTGATTTCATAGTCCCTCAAAGTCCCAAGCCATCCCCAAGTGCATCATTTGTGGGCTAAGCTTCTTCAACATTAGACTCAGAATATAGGGCTGACCATTTTCTCTTGTGGTAAGGTCCTGGGGGTTCTGGGTGGGTGGGTATGGGGGCACCCAGGCTGGCAGTAATCTGCAGTTGTCAGCGCAGGACTGTCAAAGCCATCCATCCCAGGCACAGGGAGAGGCTGGTGTGGGACATTTCCTGGTCAGGCCCAAGGCGGTCCTCATTACACATTCCACTGGCTCCAACCCTGTCACTTGGCCACACCTCATGGCAAGGGAGGCGGGAGAGTGGAGCCAAGCTGTGGGCCCAGGAAGAGCGAGAGAACGACAGTGTGTGCCAAGCCAAGCTTTCTCAGGTCCCTGGCATCTTCTTTCTTACGAGAGATCTCTGTTTTATACTGCCTCAGCCGAACGGGCAAGGTAGCTATCTTTGTGCGCGCGCGCACACACACACACACACACACACACACTTTTCACTTGCATAAAGTTCTTGGAAGGACTGGCAGCTGCTATTGATGATTTGGGAGCAGTCAGAGAACAGAGGGGCTGTTACAAACAACTTCTGGAGAAAAGTGACATTACCGTTCTCATTCTAGAATTTTCCTTCAGCCACCCCACTGCTTGACTGGGCTTGTCCTCCGATCTAGGGCTGGGCCCTCTCCCCTCCCCCCTCTCACTGGCTCTTCTTGTCCCTTCCTCTGCCTCCCCACCTTGTCCCTAATGCTCCTTCTCAAGAGGCCTCTGCTCCCAGAAGAGCCTTCTCTCTGCCCTGCTGGCCTGTCCACATCCAACCTGGGGCGGGGGCGGGGGGGTGTCTCACCAAGAAGCTGAGCAGAGCGTTGTCCCCAAATAAAAGCAGTTCATTGCTGCTGTGGTGAAAGATGCCAGCTGTGAAGATGACTTTAACTGTGCCTTTGTTCACATTCTCAGAGACCCCAGGACAAGGCACTGGTACCTCACTTTACTTGGGAGAAAACTGACCCTAGGAAGGAAGAACTGGCACAGGTCTAATCCCAGCTATTTGGGAGGCTGAAGCAGAATTGCCAGGCTGAGCTACATCCTGAGACCCCGTCTCAAAATAAATGTTTTTAAAAGGGCTGGGAACACAGCTCAGGGGTGGAGCTTTCCTGGGTTCAATTCTCAGTACTTAGTTGCAGGTGGCGGGGGGCAAAGAACTCATTTGATGAAACAGTTGCTCAAGGATGGAGTTGGCCTGGCCTTGGAACACAAGAAGGCTGGGCTGTGACTAGGGACGGGTACTGGCTTTCTTAGGTGACCTGCATGCTTCCAGAGTTTCACATGTTTTATTTTTACCCTGAGGTTCTCCTCATTTTACAGACCAAGAAAGCGTGCCACACAAATCGAGAAGCAGGTTGCCCGAAGTTGGCAGGGTGCGGGCACTCTCTCCTGCCTGGGGACTCCAGTCTGCCCAGAGCCTCAAGACCTGGATTTTAGCTGCTGCTCCATCTTCTTTCCCCAGTTTCCGTAGCAGCCAGTAACCATAGAGCTGTGGTTGCCCAGGATTGCTTTCTAATAGACCAACAGGGCTGGTGCCTGAGAGAGAAGAAACTGCAGAACAAATAAGCCAGTTACAAAACTCCCTTCTCACACCAAGTGCACAAGTCCAATTCCTCAAGATGGGTTGAGCCCTGGACCCTCCCTGGCTCCCAGCTCCCCTTCCTGCCTTTGAGCATTCACAGCACTTTCTCTTAGAGTGATCGACTTGTCCCCTTTTAAAACTGAAGATCTCGCCTTCCAAGAACACCCTCAGACCTAAGCAATTCGGGGGGCAGGGAGTGACTCCACTTCCAACACACTTCTAATATTTTCTTCCTGAAGAATTGTTTGGAGGGGCTGGGGATGTGGCTCAAGCTGTAGCGCACTCGCCTGGCATGCGTGCAGCCCGGGTTCGATCCTCAGCACCACATACAAACAAAGATGTTGTGCCCGCCGATAACTAAAAAAAATAAATATTTAAAAAAAAAAAAAAAAAAAAAAAATT
>NW_026000051.1:9565940-9621246 GCF_001458135.2 Marmota marmota marmota
AATTTAAAAAAAAAAAAAAAAAAAGAATTGTTTGGCGATTAAGAATTTGGGTTTTGGCTGGGTGTGGTGGCACATGCCTGTAATCCCGGTGGCTCAAGGCTAAGGCTGGAGGATCTCAAGTTCAAGGCCAGCCTCAGCAATTTAGCAAGGCCCTAAGCAACTTAGTGAGACCGGTCTCAAAAATAAAAAGGCCTGGGGATGTGGCTCAGTGGTTAAGCGCTCCTGGGTTCAATCCCTACTACCAAAAACAAAACAAAACAGAATTTGGGTTCTAGAGTCAGAGAGGCCTTATCAGCTGGGCAAGTACTGGAGCCTTCGTTTCTTTGACTGTAAAATGAGGAAAATAAAACCGTTTTGCTTCTAGATGAAGACTGACCACAGTGCTGTTTAGTAGTATCTGGTCCTGAGGTCACACAGAGGCACAGACCCAGCCCCCACATTTGAGAACAGAACACAGACGTTAGACAGTTATCTGGAACACGTGATACGGTAATATGGCAGGTGGGTGCTGAGTGCCCTAGGGACACATGGAGGGGGTCAGGGGGACAGGAGAGGCTGTGTGTGTGTGGGGGGGTGATGGAAGAGTGGGAGTCATTCAGGAAGAGAATGGGGAAGATCATTCTGGGCAAGGGAAACGGGCTGGGGAAGTGTGTGTCTGGGCAAATTTGGCTGAGCGGTGAGTATGCTCCCTGGAATTTCCTCTGAGTTAGGGTTGGCCTAAGAAACTCTGCATGAGGTCTGGAAAGTAGAAGCGAAGCACAGATCGCGTTGCTGCGTCGCTCTTCGGAAGGTCAGCGCAGAGCCAGTGAGGCCGCTTGCACACGCTGCCACCGACCCACCAGGCCCCATTCTGGGCTGATGTGGCAGCGGAGTCTCCATCTGATCAGACCTCACTGGGCCCTCTCCTTTAGTGTCTTCATCTTTGGGGTCAATTTCTTTGATAACAACTCTAATTTCTCCTGCAGGTCAACCCCGCCATAGGAGGTTTAGGCTCAGGCACAATGGGAAACCAGAGAAGGTTCCAGCTTGTCCTTGCTCTCACTACTTGTGCGTTTTTCTCCCAGTCACCTGCCCTGCTGGCCTCATACAGAGCACTGGATGCAGAAGCCACAGCTGTCACAGACCGAGAATGCGGCAAGTATGTGCAAGTTCCTAGAACTGCATTGGAAGGAGTTGGTTCCTTCCAATACTTCTCTGTTCCTAATCTCACCAAGTAGTTCTGCCTCTCCCAGTGAACCCTGGTTTATGCACTGCGGACATGGGGGAGCTTGATGGGAAAATGATAGAGAGATGGGGCTGGCCTGGGGCCCAAAATGTCATGAACTTCTGATGGCGGGGCTTGCAATTTATCCTACAGCTAAGAGCCAGCCGTTAACGGTTTGGGAGCAGGGAGCCACATGATAGGGTCCCAGATATTTCTTTCCCTCTAACATTCTTGGTTCCAGTGATCATGGGTTTGTGTGAGCCAAGCACTAGTCTGGGTCCTAGGAGAGTTCCGACCAGGTTCAGGCATGGATTCTGTCCCAGTGGGCTCTTACACAAAGAAATTCCAAGGCAGAGGGTGGTCTCAGCCACAGAAGGAGAGCTAGCAACACTGTGCATTTTCTCAGCTAGATGAGAACTTTCTGTACCTCCCCAGGGCTAAGCCATAGCAGTTTCTCATTGAGTGGACCCCAATATGCTGTATCCCTCCTCTAGAGGACACAAATCTCCAGGAGGCTTATAACTAAGCAGGTAGAAGTTTCAAAACCCGTCTTTTCTTCTCTTGCCTTTATTTACACAAAAGTGCAGGTGGATGTGGTTGTTAGTAGGAGGCAGCCAGGGAGGCCATCATCTCTGCAGCCTGTGGGTCCTGGCTTCTCAGGGGTGGGATGAGACACCTTCGTACGCGTGTTCAGTGAGGCGATCCTGTCCTCAGTTACATGCTCGTTACACCTATTGATCTGCTTGGAGGCTGAGGATCCCACGAGGGAGACACACTCTGAATGGCAGAGTGGGGATCAAGCCAGCTGGCAAGGCACTCAAGGGCTTCTTCCAGGGGACAGGGATTCCATCTGGTGGAGCAGGCTCAGCTGCGGGCAGGGGAGAGGGATACAGGGGACACCAGAAGCTGCTGTTGGAACCAGCCTCATCCTCATAACCCTGTGGAAACCGTAGGCACTGGGGGACAGAGAACATGTAGCCCAGCACTGTGGCATCTATGAGTGTAGGTGGCAGCGCCACAGGCTGAATCTTGGTGACAGACCTTGGAGAGGCACCGAGGATGGCTGTGTCAGATGACGTGTCTCCCGCTCAGCTAGCAGCAGAGTCAGCAGCACTGGTCACCTTCCACCTCCAAGAGCCCCAGCCCCAGCTGCGACATGGAGCAGCAACCAGGACTGAGCTGGGAGGGATCCTTTCGGAAGGCTTCCGACTTGTGGGACTGAGGGTTACCTGTTAGTGTGACGTTATCCAGACCCTCCACGGGAACACTGAGTTACACCCACATGGGGGGAGCAGGGCCATCCGAGGGCTGGAGGGCTGGAAATCTTGTCTTGCCCGTGGGGTGGGGGTGGGGTGCAGGATCTGGGGAGGTGGTGGGGAGGGGAGCCCGCTCTGTGTGTTAGGAGCAGGAGAGACCCACTACCTTCTCCTGAAGGAGACAGTCACGAGGAGGCAGGTTCTCCCTCAACTCAAGGTAGCCAGACCCTTGCAGGAAAGAGTGAGCACCCGGCCCCACGGAATAGCTGGAGGAGAATGGAGAGCTGGCAGAGGTGGGGGGCTAACTGATAGGATTGCTGAACACCTCGGGGGGGGACTCCAGGCTCTGGGTCTCTTGAACTAAAAACAAACAAGTTATTCTGGGTATCGACACAAGTTTAACACCAAACAAAAGAAGAATATACTCACAGAATTTCCCAAGAAGAATTTGTCAATTATATGCCAAGGGGAAAAAAGCAAACCCCCAAAACATCATGATTTAAGTACCTCGTTCCGCTTCACACAAGTGACTATGATATAGCCGCGAGAATGAAGGAACTGAAACCAGGAACAGAGCGCTGTTAACCTGAGACACAGAGTGTCGAGGGGAAAAGAGAAATCCCAGGAGATAGGCAACACGGTGCTCTGGGCGTAAAAGCTTCAAGACGATGCAAAACCAAATAATGGTGTTTAGGAGTGGCCACATCTGAGTGTAACCATCTCAGAAAAGCAAGGCAAATCAAGAGCACAACTTAGGTAGTGGTGACAGCAGGGGAACAGGGGACAGGGTGGAGGACACATAGATGGCTTTGACAGTACTAACCGTGTCCCAGCACAGAAGGCAGGCGTTTTTTTGCACTATAATGTCTCGGGACTTCATACCTGCAACATGTATTTTCTCACTCTGGGTCTTTCAGTCCTCTTTCAAGATGGCGGCACCCATCAAACTAAGTGGTGGCCCTCGTTACCACCGTCCCAGCTCCATCCCAAAGGACTGTTTCAGGAGTAACTACTGGATGGCAGTGGAGGCAGCCTCTATGGTGGCTCCCAACCAGTCCCATGAATATCCCTGTCCTAGGGTCATCTTTTCCTGAAAGTGAACTGGAACTGGTGACCGGTTTCTAACAGTAGTATCCCGAATTAGTGATGGATGTCACTTTTGCCATTAGGTTACAGAGACTGTCTTCAGTCCCTTGCTCTGTCTCACTCGTTTCCACTGAGGGAAGCCAGTGCCATATTGAGAAATTAAGCAAGAACTCTGGCCAAGGAAGACCTGCAGTCCAGGAGCCCACAAGGAAGTAAATCCCACAGGTGAATGAACTAAGAAGGGAATGCCCCTGTTTTAGTCAGTTGTTGTTGCTGTGACACAAAGACCTGACAAGAACAATTAGAAGAGGAAAAGTTTATTTGGGGACTTGTAGCTTCAGAGGTCTTAGTCCATAGACAGCCAATTCCATTCTTTGGGACCTGAGATGAGGCAGGACATCATGGCAGAAGAGTGTGGTATAGGAGTGGCTCAGGAAATCACCCCAGGAAGCAGAATGAGTCTCCACTTTCCAGATACGAAAGCAGGCCCCCAGTGCCTTCTCCAGCCACACCCTACCCACCCTCAGCCACCACTCAGTTAATCCCTATCAGGGAATAAATTCACTGATTGGATGAAGGCTCTCATAGCCCACTCATTTCTCCTCTAAACCTGTCTCACACGAGCTTTGGGGGACACCCAATGTTTAAACCCTAACAGCCCCCCGCCTCACCACTCCACCCCAGGAACGTCTTCTGCTGAGATTGCAGCCCCGGCCAACACCTGAGTGACGTTGAGCTAGAGGCACCCAGCTAAATGGAACCAGATTTCTGACCCCAGAAACTAAGATCATTAATGTTTGTTGTATCAAGCCACTGAGCTTTGGAGTAATTTGATACAGAGGAGGGGGGTAACTAACAATGGCTCTGTCCTTTCTTTCACCAACTCTGAAGGCCCCTGGGAGTAGCCCTGCCCTCCCTGGGCTCCTGTTTCCTATTTGCCAATAGGCGTGTTCTCCAGCCACCTGCCCCTCTGTGTTCTGGAATATTCTGGTGCAAGGGTAGAACCTGTCTGTCCCATGAGATGGCCCAGCTTCTCTCTGTGTCAAACTCTGAGTCTAGAGCATCCCACCTGAGTGGAGGGGAACAACCGAGCTGGACTTAGGTCCTGATTTTAAAAACTTCTGCAGGTTTGCTGGGCGAGTCTGGGTGGGCACCAACCTCCCTCGTGTTCCCTCCCTCTGGGTGGCAGGATTATCAGAGTTCTCTCTAGTGACCATTGCTACAAACAGAGAGCATTCAGGTGTGTCTATAAACTTCTTCCTGCAAAGGGGCTTTGGGTTGCTGCTCTCCGAGGCCAGCTGCACCCAATGTCACTGGGGAAAACAAAGGTTGTCAAGGGAAACTAAATCCTAAGGGTAAGAGGGCTGGGCCCCAGACTCCTCCTCTAGTCCTGCTCATGACCTCAGCATCAAGCCTGTTCCTCATCTGTGGAAGGGTCCTCTGAGGCCCGCCTGTGTCCTATTTCTCTGTCCCTTCACTATGCATGAGAATGGGTCGGTGGGAGGGGGAAGTACCCTGGATTTAGAGCCAAACGTAGGTTCAAATCCCAACTCCTCTATTCTCTGCTATAAGCTGTTGGGCAAGTCAGTGTATCTCTTTAAGCCTCCGTTTCTTCATCTATAAAATGGATGAATCATTTCTGCTTTAAAGCATTTGTTTAAATTATGGTAAAATATAACTAACACAGAATTTACCATTCTCACTTTTTTAAATTATACGATGTAGCAACATCCCGTAAATTTAGATTCTTATGTGACATCACCACCAGAACCTTTTCATCACCCCTAAATGAAATCTGCACCCATAAGACACCAATTCCCCAGTCCCCACCCCCACCCTCCCCACCCACCCCCTGGCACCCTACTGTGCCTCTTTCTGTCTATGAATTCTCCTCTTCCAAGTACTCTTCATAAAGGAAATCATAAGATAGCTGTTCTCTATGTCTGGCTTCTTTCACTGAATTGCTTTAGAGTGTTTTAAGGAATCACTAAAAAAATACGTGTGTGACCCTCCAGCTGAGGCCAGCAAATGTAGGCGGTCAGAGATGTCTGAGGATAACTGACTGACCGCAGGCCCATCCCTCTTCCCTTCTCCTGCTCAGCATCAGAAGGAGAAAGACTGAAAAGAGGAAGGTACCATGTTCCACAGCAGGAGCCTGGGCCCCAGGAAGGAAGCAGCTGCTGGGTCACATAGCTTCCTAGGGCTGAGGACAGGTGCCTGGTCATCTTGTTCCAAGGCAGACTGTGTAGCTTGGGGTGAAGCCAGGGGAGGCTCCTGCGCCATCCGTGCCACTTCCCGATACTCTGTCATTGGGACTTAATTATTCTGAGTCTTAATGGCTTAATTATTCTGAGTCTTAATGGCTTTTGATTCCAACTTGTTCCCATTCCTGTTTCTTCTTCTGCCCATAAGCTTCCCAGAAGCTGGGACTCGGGCTTGGTTGCCACGGTATTTCTCGAATCTTCAGGGCAACTCCTGGATCAGTGCCTCCAGTAGTAGCTGGTATGGACAGTGCCCTAATGGAAGGCAGGCAGTCCTAGGAAGAGTCTGTGTCCACCCAGGGCCCCCGAAAGCTGTTTTAAAGCCAGAGGCTCTGTTCCTGGTGTCTGCCTCCATTTGGCAAGGGAGGCCCATTCCCACAGCAGAGACTGGCTGGCTGGAGGAGCCCAGGGGTCCCAGGCCTCTGCACCAGCATGGCGGTGCTGTGTGTCTGTCTCTTACCACTGCCGTGACAGTTGCCACGGGGTGCTTAAAACACACTCATTCATGACCTCGTGGCTCTGAGGTCAGAAGTCGGACACGGGTCTCTCTGGGCTAACATCAAGGTGTCCCAGGGCTGTGTTCCTTCCAGGGCTCCAACGGAGAAACTGTTTCCTTGCTTTTCTCAACTTCTGAAGGCTGCCAGCCTCCCTTGGTGTGTGGACTCCTTCCATCTTCAAAGTCAGTAACCAAGGCCGAGTCCTGGCCTGGCCCCACTCCAGCCTCTGCTTCCTGCTCAGACTCAAACTCCTTCTGCCTCCTTCTTTTGCATTTAGACACTTGTCTTGGGCTCAACCAGTACCTTAGCACATCAGGGCTGCTACAGCAATGTACCATGGATGGGTGGGCTTATAAGCAACAGAAACGTATTTCTTCCAGTTCTGGATGCTACAATTCCAAGGTCAGGGTACCAGCTTGGTGGGTTCTGGTGAGTGTCCTCTTCCAGGTTACAGACTGCCATCTGCCCATGCTATCCTCACACAATGGATAGATTTGAGAGCTCTCTGTAGTTCCTATTCCCCCTCCTCCTCCTCCTCCTCCTCCTCCTCCTCTTCTTCTTCTGAGAATTGAACCTGGGGGAGAGGGCTTTTTTGGTATTAGAGATTGAACTCAGTGGTACTTAACCATTGAGCCACATCCCCAGCTCTTTTTATATTTTCATTTTGAGACAGGGTCTTGCTAAGTTGCTGAGACTGGTCTTAAACTTAAGATCCTTCTTCCTCAGCCTCTCAAGTCTCTGGGTTACAGGGGTGCACCACCACTCCTGACTCTGGGGTAACTTTTATAAAGGTACTACTCCCATTTATAAAGGCTTCCACCCTCATGACCTAATTACTTTCAAAGCCCCCACTTCCTCATACCATCACACTGGGGCTTAAGGTTTAATTGTATAAATATTATAGTGACTCAGACATTCAGTCCATTGTACCCAGATAATCCAGCATTTCAACATTTTGTTTAAAAGTCAGCCAACAAGCAGCCTTAATTCCATCCACTCCTTCAATTGCCGTTTGGCATGTAATGTTACATTTTGATGGGTTCTGGGGATTAAGGTGTGAACATCTTTGGGCAGCCATTAATCTCCTTCCACTCCTTGTTACGGGGCAGGTTCCTGGGGCTCCCTGAAGACATGAGCTGAACTGATATTTGTGGCCAGGGACAGGCTCCTCTGATAATCCTGATGATTATGTTTGATCAGGCTTGGGTTGGAATCACGCGTGCATGCCTGTGTGTTTGTGGCACATTTGAGTATGCACACAGCTGGTGTCTCTGGGTGGGCATCTAGAGGTGTGTGCACATATAAAATGTTTGCAATAGAACTTACAATCACCTATGTTAAAACATCCTTAGTCATCAGTCCAAAACCTCATTATTCAGCAGGTTTTGCTGCAAGGCATGCTGGGAGCTCCGGGGCCCAGGAGAGGAAGTGGGGACTGGGGAAAAGGCAGGGTGAGGGGAGCTGAGGCGGAGGTTTCCTGGTCAGCGCTCTACAGACCCATCTGTTTCCAAGGGGCCTTCTTCTTCCTCTGCCTCCAGAGCTACATCCTCCCCTTCCTCCTCCTGCTCAGACAAACCAGAACCCCAGAGCGCCCCACGGCCGTGTGTTTCCACTCAGGCCTGAAATGCACGTGTGTGGCCGGGGGTGGGGGGGGGGCCCAGGGAGACAGTGAGGGGGCCCCAGAGGAGAACCCCAGGGGTTCTTCTGACTCCCAGAAACTTGCCTTTCTGTTCCTGGTGCCACCTCGTCACCTTCATGCTGTTGATACTTATTACTGATACAGCTTGTGGTGGCAGCAGTCACTTCTAGGTGTGTCTGAGATCCTCAGATGCCTGCGTTCTGAGTCACCTGGGGTGAGCAGTGTGCAGAGGGGACCTGCTGGAGCCTGCACGGGAATCCTGGTGGGAACGGGAATGCTGAGAACCGGCAGAGTGGTCATTTTGTCATGAGAACAATTGGAAGACGAGGCCCTGAGGATCCGGGAGGAGGAGGGCCTCTGCTGCTCTCAGGTGGTAGCTGGTTTGGGGCATGCCCTCTTCCCAGCCATCGCCCTCCAGCCCGTGCTCTGAGCCCTCTCTCTGGTTCCTTAAGTGCTACATTCAGGTCACTCTCTGTGTCTGCCTGCCACAGCCCTTGGCACATGCCATTCCTGCTCTCTTGGACAGTTTTCCTTCTCTCACCCCCTCATTACTTCCCACTCATCCTCAGATACCAGCTCAGCCATCAGGTCCTCAGCAAAGCCTCCTGACCTCCTTAAGTGAGGCTAGATTTTCGGCATCAGAAGCCCTCCAGGCACCTGTCCCCCTCCTTCAACTTGACTCAAGGTCACATTTTTATTTCTGTGCCTGTTTCTCATTGGTCCTCTCTCTTCACCAGCCCTGCACCCTCTGAGCTTTGTATAAGGGCTGGCACATGGTAGGTGCTTAAAAAACACTTGCTGAATGAATGAATGAAAGGCAGAGTTAAGCTGCCTACAAGTAGAAGATGCTTCTTTGAAGAGAGTGAGGCTCCCATCCCCAAGAAGCATTAAAATACAGACTGAACACTTGCCTGAAGTGGGCGGTGTCTAGAGGGGAGACTGGCATTGGTGGGTGTGCCAGATGAGCTTCAGGTTTCCCTTCAATCTCAAGAACCCGGAGGGCTGGGGAACATAGGAAATTGCTGATGGGCTATTTGTGGCCTGCCAGGCCCAGTTCTTGGGCTTCTCAATGCATTCTAAGCACTTTCTTCTCCATTAGTTCATTTAATCCTCCTCTGACCTCCATTTCTCATCATGAAATGGAATGATAACAGCTGACTCATAGCAAGCTCCTGGGGTTCTGGGTGTATGAGATGAGACCAGGCCAGGGAAGTGCTTGCTGTTGACTCTGGGGTTCCCTGGAGGGAGGGCGTGCTCTCCTGATGGGGGGGGGGGGGCCGAGGATGCAGGGCAGGGGCAGGGAAAGACCTTCTAGGGAAGGCTGGGATCTTGGTCCAGGGAAGTGCTTGCTGTTGACTCTGGGGTTCCCTGGAGGGAGGGCGTGCTCTCCTGATGGGGGGGGGGGCCGAGGATGCAGGGCAGGGGCAGGGAAAGACCTTCTAGGGAAGGCTGGGATCTTGGTTGCTGTTAGCCATCCCGACATCACGGTGAGCTCTCTAAAGTGTGAATTCCATCTTGAGATGAGAGGTACTCAGCGTCCTGGGGCAGACTTGACCTCCAAGGCAAAGCAACTTCCAGTCAGCCCAGAACAATTCTCTAAAGAACGGGGCAGCTGTGACCTTGGAAGCCAGATCTCCTAGAGTCTGGCAACAGGTGCCCAGGCAGAGAGGACTGCAGGAGAGGGCCCTGGCAGCACCTGTTACATGCCTTCAAGGATATGGGTCATGCTCACTGAAACCTTGGTATCAAGAGTCTCATTCACTTAGCAACTTGTCCAAAGCCTAGTAGTCACCCCAGGGTGGAAGCAGTACCTAGACTCAGGTGGTGCCTCCTTGTCTCTTGCCCCATCCATTCCTCCTGCAGGTTCTGCAGCTCACCTGCCTGGGGCAGGGACCCTTCCCCACTGCACACCAGGAGAACTAGGAGTGCAGTAAGAGGGGACACAACAGGGACTCCCTCCTTGGAACCAGAGTCGTGGTCTTTGCCTCCAGGCCCAGAGTAAGGAAACACAAACCAGCTCCTGCAAACATGTGCCCTTTCGTTCCCACAAAGGAAACAGAAATAACCACAGTGGGTGAGAACCAGTAAAGGCTGCCAGAAACCCTTACTCCTCCCACGTAGTGAAGTGGGAACTGACCATCTAGATAAACCACAGGCAGTTGCTGACTCAGGGCAGGGAAAACCAACCCAAGACCACCAGCTCCCTGCACATGCAGGTGCTCAGGCACCCCCCACCTAGCACACATGCATGCACACACATGCACACAGCCACACCTGCCATCACCCAAGGGCCTGCTCCCTCACTCAGCCATTCAGGGCACACAGGAGACCCGCACTCACATTCTAAATGCACCAGCCGGCCTGCTGAACCGGGACACATACCCAGGGACACACAGACCACACACCACCCCCCACAGAGCACAGACAGGCACATCCAGGTGAACACACAGAAATGCACACAGCCACGTATGTGCATCAATATGCAAATTCCCACAAGTACACACCTACACTCCTGCACACATTCACGGGGTTACCAAACATTGATGGAGCATCTAGCCAGCCACCGTCCACGAATGTGGGAAACACAGTACACAGGGACACATTCAACACGCCCCCACACAGGAAGACGCATACTCAAGCCCACACAGTCACAAGCACTCAGATATATACAAACACAGATGACAAGTGGGTAGGGAAGAGTGTCCTGAAGGTACACACTTATCTGATTTCTCAGTAACCAGAGACAATGCTTCTCTAGTAAGAGAGGCAAACCGTAGGGACCTCTTCCCTTTACCTTCTCCACATCCTCTCTGCCTTTCCTGCTCTGGTCTCGCCTTCCTCCTCCTCCCTCCTCTGTCCTCCCCTCCCCTCCTTTCCTTCCCCCAGTGTGTCTCCTGTCTACCTCGGGGGATGGGTGGTTACAAAGTTGGGCTGCATCGGTAAGAAATTCAACCTGAGAACCTTGTGGGTCCAGATTTCTCTCTTGCCCTACCTTGTTTTGAACCTTCTTTTTTGATTCAGATCAACCAGACTGCCTTTGACTGAGGACATGACCTCATGGAAGAAAAGAGTGAAATCTGACCTGGAGTCCAAAATTTAAAGAATATGTTTGGAAATCCACAGAGCCAGAGGTTCCATCTGTACCCAGAGAAGGGTCTAGTCTCTGACCACGAGATACATCCCTTGCACCAACCATCAGGACAGATCCCTCCATGTTTGGAATGAGGATTATTAAGGTTGGGGAAGAGGCAGGAACTGGCTTAAGCAAGGGCTTGGACCCAGGTGTCAAGCTGTCCTGTTCTGGGCAGATTTTCCCACACCAGCATCATCCACCAGCAACCTAACGGGGTTAGATGATGAGGATGGTGGTAACTATGGTTGTGGTGGTGATGGTGGTCATGACTGTAATGAGGGTGTTGATGATGGTGGTGATTATGATGGTGGTCATGATTATAATGATGCTGGTGGTAGTGATGATGATGGGCAATGACTATGATGATGGTGGTATGGTGGTTATGGTAGTGGTGATAATGGTGATGGTGATGATGGTGGTGGTGCTGACTGAGATTATGGTGGTGATGGTGGTGGTGATGCTAATAATGGTGATGGTGATGACGGTGGTGGTAGTGATGATGATATGGTAATAATGACTGTTGTGGTCATGCTGCTGCTGTCGTTGCTGATGGTGGTGGTAATGATGGTATGGATAATGATGGTGGTAGTGGTGATGATGATGGTTGTGATAATGGTGGCGGTGATAATAAAGGTGGTGATGATGATGATGGTGGAAATGAGGATAAGCGCCTCACATATAGTGCCTACTTCACTCCAGGCACTATAAGGTTGTTCTCAACTCTAGTAAATTATCACACTCATTTTGCCAAGAAGGCAACTGAGGCACAGGAAGGTGAAGTCACTTGGTCACTGTCACATAAGTAGAATATTCTGCTAAACCCAGAGAGCACTGTGCTGACAGAGATGCCCATGGGCCAGCAGAGACTCTCCTCCCCCCCCACTGGGTCTTTGTACAAATGGGGCGTCTGGGGCCCATGGAAGGGGACTTGGTCTACAAAGCAAGATGATGGTGGAGCATCTTCTCAGGAGAGCTGGGACTCCAGCCAGGAACAGGGCAGAAGGAGTCTTGCTAAGGCTCATGTGGTTGGGCTGAGTAGTCAGTCAGCACCTGACATAAATGTCATTTGTCAAGCTTGTAGAAACAAAGGTGGGCACTCAGCTGTCCCCCTCCTGTCCCTGAAAAGAGACAGGGCCAAGAGTCCACAGAAAAGGGTCAAAATGCTGTCATCATGCAGATTGAACTTATATCACAGGTCTTGGGTCTGGTTTCAGGGGAGGGAAATGATGGCCAGCGTCTCAATAAGGGGTCCTTCTTTCTACCCAGTAATCCAAGCCATCCTAAAACTTACAAACTCGGATAATTAATAAGTAACAAAACACAGATACTCAGGAATATGTTTACATAATGTGAAGCTCCTAATAGATCTAGTCCACATGGGTTCTGGAGCTAGACAAAGGGAAAATGGCTACAGTGGTTTATTTAAAGGGTACCTCAAAGGCAGAGATATGGTTTCAAGGGCAGAGTCTTGCTTCCTGAAGTCTTACAGTCAGCAGGCTGATTGACTTCTTGGCAGATCACACCTATGTCAGGTGCAGTGCGGGCCACAGCAGGGCGGGAAAGAGATTCACATTGTCCCTGGACAATTGGCCAGAGGAAATGTTCACTGGTCATTCCCAGACACCAGATGTCTCTATCCACAAGGCTTCCATGCGCAGTGACCCACATGCAACCCATGAACGGCTTGTGAACAGTTTGGCACTTAGTTGACGCTCAATAAATATCTTACATGAATTGCACTCGCTTTACAAAGGAAAGGAGCCACAGTTATAGTCAACTGCAAGGCAGATAAAAACAATGGCATCTCCAGAAATGATCCATGATCAAGGCAACAATTCAGTTTTGTCCAGGACCCCAGCATGCACCATGAGCAGGATGGAGGAAACCAGCCATGCGCCAAGCATTCGAAATAGAGATCATCTCCGCCCCACACCTTCCTTTGCAAAGAGAGACGGGCTGGATTCTTGGGTTTGAGAAGATGGCTGTGGCCCACAGCTGTGAAATGAGATGGTCCAAAAGTGCACCCCCCCACCCCGCCCTGTACCTTCCCAGGTGCCCATTACAGTTCCTGACATTCCACCTCTTGCGGCTCATGCCTCAGTGCCCTGACATATCATCACAGGAGTCCCATACTGTCCTGTGTCCCAGCCATTGAATCCTGAAAGGCAGGATTCCTTGCTTTACAAGTAAAGACACTGAGCTTCTCGGAGGAACAGCGTATTTCCCAAAGAGCCCAGCTGGGAGAGCCAGGCGGGGTGGGAGCATCTCTTGGGGGGCTTCCACTGACAGCTCCGGGGTTCTCAGGACTGCAGCGACTTCTGCTCTGGAAATGAGATGACCTCTAGGAGCCAGGTGTAAACCTGGGGACGTAGATGGAGAGACAGAAGGCACAGAACGTGGGGAGCCATGGGGTCGCCCCATGCGGGACACAGACCTGGGCACAGGGTCTCTGCTCAGGGACATCCTAACAACAACATTACAAAGCAGAAAACCAACTGGGGCTCCAGGCCTGGGGCTTTACCAGAGCCCCAGAGATGAAAAGCCAGGATCAATGGAGACAGAGTTTATTTGTTTGTTTTTGGTATCGGGGATTGAACTCAGACGCACTCAACCCCTGAGCCACATCCTCAGCCCTATTTTGTATTTTATTTAGAGACAGGGTCCCACTGAGTTCCTTAGTGCCTCGCTTTTGCCGAGGCTGGCTTTGAACTCACGACCCTCCTGACTCAGCCTCCCAAGATGCTAGGATCACAGGTGTGGGCCACTGCACCCAGCTGGAGACAGAGCTTTTTGTTTTGTTTTCAATAAATACCATTTAAGAAGTACCTGCTAACACGTAGAGAAATGGTTAAAGTGAAACTGTTTCCCTACCAATTATTTTCTGCTTTTCTCTAGGAATCTACTTTAAAAATGAGACTCTCTGCCTCTTCCTGGGTATCTTCCCTCTTTTCACTTAATAGTACATCACAGAGGGCTTTTCCCCTCAGTCATGTAAATTGTCCTCATTCACTGAATGCATTATATTCTATTAAATAGATGTGGCAACACCTGTTTGACTGGTCCCTTCCTGACTGACCTTGAGGTTGTGTCCAGATATTTCAAGCACGGAAGCAATCAGCATCCTTGTAGATATGTCCACGTGCATGGATGGAGCTACAGGACAGAGCAGTTCAAGTGGAGGGGTGGAGACAAAGACCATGAGCACTTGTAGTTTTAACAGAGGCCGCCCGATTGTACTTCCAGAAATATTTAATTGAGTTACTAAGAACGTATGAGACTAAGGAAGGGCTTGCAATGAGTCAGAGCTGCCTGGGATGGACAGACCCTCTGAGGGGTGGTGGTAAGTGTGTTCGCTGCGTAAATGGTTATAGGTGCTACTTTCTGGGAGTGTCATAGGGAGGACTGACAGAGTGCACTTGCCCCAAACTCAATGGCATAGCCTACTGAGAGCCCAGGCTGGGTGGATGGCCACCAGCACACATTCTGTCCTTTGTTGACCAAAATGTCATTACGTGGCATATGACTCATCAAATCGGGGAGAGCAGAGGTGATCTACTAAGGTCACCAACATCATCCCAAATATGTTGGCGTCCACTTTTCCCAGGCCTGCACCCTCACCTAACCAGCAGGGCTTGGTGGCTATCAGGGAGTGTGTTCAGATGAAAAGTAGCCCCAGCCGGGGCCCAGACCACCACGGCTCCTGTGACCACCCAGAGAGGAGTCTCCAACACACCTGCCCCAGACTTGAGGGGCCTGGCAGGGTGGGCCACGGCATGAGGCCAGCTACCACCTGCTTCCTGGTGGCAGCTTGAAGCTTTCGCCCTTGTGTGGCTCTGGGATCCTCCCGACCTGAGCGAAGCCTGCACTGGCACTTAGGGCTACTGTTTGGTAATCACTCCTCTGAGTCTTTAAGTTTCCTGTTCCGTAAGATGAGAAGAATTCCACCCTGCTCCCAGGGCGGGTCCTGAGAACTCTAACGTATGTGTGGTGGGTATGAGTTTGCTCTCAGGAGCAAGAAACTTGGTTTTCCTCCATTTGAACACGAAAGGGAAACCCGACGTGAGGAAGGAGCCCAGCACACAGTAGGAGATCACATTGACTGTGCCGAAGAGGAAAAAAGACCCAAACAGATGAACCTAACGTAATGGGTCACTTTCGAGTCAGACAGAGCTCAGTTCAAGTCCCAACCCTCACGGTCAGGAGTGCACACACCCAGGGCACGTTGACCTGAGCCTCCGCTTCCTTATGGGGATAAAACGAAGACAATAACAGTGACCTCCTGACATTGTTGTCTGTCTGAGGATTCATCGGTGTTGCAGAGCCCTGGCTTTGAGTTCCAGCCATGCCATTCAGGAGCCGTGGGACCTGGGCTTCCCCCTGCCAAGGCCCCATGTCTACCTGTAAAACGGGGGAGATTCATGCCTGTGGTGGCTCCGTCCTCTGCCACCCAGGCACATCACCCGACTTTCCCTAAGGCTGATGGGAACTCTCAGCTGTTATTGGATAAAGTCGGGGCAGTGGTTGCTGGGCTGAGATGGGGGACCTCTGATACCAATTATTTTTTAATCCCAAACTGGGTCCTTTATCCCTCCTGAAATTATGGAACTAATAACAAGACCAAGTGCTCACTGAACAATAAAGGAAGGTTTGTTTGGGGGCAAGAACAGGAAAGTGTGGGGGGGGATAAACTCACAAATCAACTTCTCCATCCTTGGGGGGCTCAGGAGGTCATAGATATATGGAAAAAGAAATGAGGGGGAGCCCGGCATAGTGGCACATGCCTATAATCCCAGGTGGCCCAGGAGGCTGAGGCAGGAGGATTGTGAGTTCAAAGCCAGCCTCAGCAAAAGCGAGGTGCTAAGCAAGTCAGTGAGATCCTGTCCCTAAATAAAATACAAAATAGGGCTGGGGATGTGGCTCAGTGGCCAAGTGCCCCTGAGTATAATCCTCGGTACCAAAAAAAGAAAAAGAAAAGGGGGAGGGATTAGTTAATAAAGGAGAGGAACGTTCATATATTTTCTGGGAATGGGCAGAGATTTGGGGATTTCAGGCACCCCCTTTTATGCTCCTTTTATGATTCTTTCTGGTCCTCAAATGGCAATTGGCAACTGTCATGGCACCGGAGTGTGTCATTTACCATGCAGATGGAACTCTATGAAGTCAGAGGTTGTCTGGTGGTCAGTCTGGTGGCCAGCTTAGATCCCACTGGTTTGGCTAGCCCACCTGAAGAACTTTCTGACTTTTCGTCATCCTGTTGTCAAAGATAAGTGAGATTGGCCTGGCATGGTGGCACACACCTGTAATCCCAGTTAACTCAGGAGGCTAAGGCAGGAAGATTGCAAGTTTATTTGAGGCCAACCTCAACATTTAGTAAGACCCTCCCTCCAAATAAAATTAAAAGGACCAGGGATGTGGCTCAGGGTTAGAACACCTGCCTACCCTGTGGGAGGCTCTGGGTTTAATCCCCAGGACCACAAATAAGATGGCCTCTTCTCCACCCCTTCCCACTTCTTCACCCTGGCTCCAAAGTAACAGCCTGTCACCTCCTGGCATAATTGCCTTTGGCAGAGTCAGGCTTTTGAAAACAAAAGTAAGAGCGGAGTGTGGGAGGAGTGGTGTTCAGCGACTTCTATTATGGCAGTGACCTGAGGGCCCTTCAGAAACTGGCTAACCTCAGAGGTGAATTACCAGGAGCCAGCTCCAAGTGAGTGCTTGGATAATGGGAGCTTGTCACGAAGGAAGCAGAGCCCAGGGCCGGGCAAACAGCATCAGCCACCGGAACTCAGGTCCAAGGCGGCCAGACAGGGGCCATGTTTCTGACCAGATCAAAGGTGTCTATTAGGAGCTCGACAGCTTCAAGGAATCAAAGCCCTGTTTCAAAATGACTTAGGCACGTCCATAGGTGGGCTGCTTCACAGGTGGTTATTCTGTGGCTGGAAATCTCACCCAGGGCCCAGGGGTTTGTCTTTCTGTCTGTCATCCTCATTGTCACAGGAAGGCCTTACCTTTTCCTTCATTCACTCATTTGTTCACGGATGCTCCAAGGTGCATAATAGGAGATTGCCCCAGGCCTGGCTGCACGGGGAGCGGGTGGCGTGTGATCCAACCATCACCTTCACTAAGACATGTTGAGAGCCAGGAGCTGAGGAATCGCTGCCCTCCTGAGGAGCTCCTCCCAGCCACATCCATCTAAGCAGAATGTCGTGACCCTAAGTGCCATGGGGAAGGAGAAAGCAGGGTGTGTTACGGGGACAGGGAGTGTGACGGGGTGGCAAGTCACTTATAGGGGTGGCAGAGGAGGCCAAGTGCTGTAATGTGGCTTCTGCAGGGACCTGAACACAGGGAGCGGGAAAGCCCAGGGATGAGGGGGTAGGGGGTCCCAGGCGAAGGAGTGGCAGACGCAAGGGTCAGGTGTGGCTGGGCTTGACCTGTTGGAGAGATGACGTCAAGGAGCCTGTGGCTAGAATTCCCGGAGTAGGGAAGAGTGGTAGCAGGGGACCACCAGACAGCAGGGTGGTATCTGAGCTGAGACCTGCGTGAGAGGTTAAGTTGGCAAAGAGAGAACAGCAGGATGGGGAACCCCGTTCCTGCAGGGTTTGGTGGCTAAAGAACGTTGTTTTAAAAATCTGTTTAGATAACGAATAAGAGGAGCTCACATTTTTTTGGTGCCTTGTTGTATTTAGAGTCCCTTTTGCAAGAACATACACATACATTGTGTCATTTTTTTTTAATCTTTATAAATCCCTGGGGAAGGAAGATGATTATTCTAATTGTAGAGATAAGAGTTTTGAGGCCCAGAGAGGTTTCTTCCTCTGAAAGTTGCACAACCTATGGAATTGTGGTGATGGAATTAGAACCCAGACTGATCCCAGGCTCGTCCTACTAGATTCACCTTTTATATCTAAAGAAGACACTCTTCAAAATCTTGAGAAGATCCAATACATTAACTTTTTATATTTGTGCTTTCACATATTGTTTATGTACTTAATTTTAAAAGCAGGTAAGACATTGTCATGGAGAAATAATTCAGAAATATAAAATATAAAATGGTTTACTGCAAAAGTTTCCTCTCACTCAAGTGAATTAATTACTTCTATGACCTTACTTGTAAGACTTGGGAAGAGGAGACTTTTAAAACTGATGGAATGTGAGTTTATAAATTTTGGTTACGCAGGTAAATTTTTTTTTTCAACTGGTCGAATTCTTTGGCCCTGGAACACAGACAGTTTTTAAAAAATGAACCCAAGGGTATAAAAATACTTGGCTCTCTCCTTGTTTCTGCCTTTTAAAATTAGATATGTAAATGCCAGCGGTGGAATTTAATAACCTTAGAAAACGGAAGACTTCCAAGTACACAACTAGGTAAAGAGAGAGAACATTCCCTCCCCTGGAAATAATGGTTTTAGCAGCACTTTCTTTGGGGGAGTCAACGAGGGACAGGGATGTTGATGGACAGCTCATCTTATTTATGGTCAAACCAGAAGAAAAGCTATGGTTTTGTGGCCAGTCCACAGCCAGAAAGCCTCTCTTGCTTGCCTTCTTGCTTTCCCTTTCTTCCCTCTTTCCTCCGGACCCCTGTCCATCCGCTCTTTATTTTAGTCTCTCTCTCTCTCCTCTACTCCCTTCTTTCTTTCCTTCCCTATAACTTAACTTCCCAGCAGTGACTCTTGCTTGGCCAGGGCAGGAGACTTCCCTTCCAACTTAATCCCCACCTCCTTCCTCTTCTGGTTGAACCCTGGGAAGCTCTATCACAGAGCTACATCCCCAGCCCTTTTAAATTTTGTTTTGTTGTGACACAGGGTCTAAGTTGGTAAGGCTGGCCTTGAACTTGCAATCCTCCTGCCTCGGCCTCTCGATCGCTGGGATCACAAGTGTGCACCACTGTACGCAGCTTACCCTCCCTTCTTGGGGAATCTTCTAGAGCCTCCTCCCTAATGATGGGATAAAATGTTCTCCCCCCGGTCTTCTCCTTAAGCCTGTCTGTGGTGACCCCTGGACTGTGTCCCCCTGGCTGGCCATGCAGCTCCCCAGCACCTCCTGGAGCTGCTTTCCTTGCACCAGGCCCCAGGGAGTCCTCTCTGCCTGGAGTCCTCTCCCCAAAGCTCTGCTCACCCACTTCCTCCCAGAGCCTGGTCTCACCTCACCTGTGCCTTTCCTGGCTATCTCTACCCTCTGGTAGCTTCTTGAAAGGTCCCTCCCCTGTGCACCTGGGTGTCTCCCCACCTGCCTCTGGGTAAGTGAGCACCTTAGGAAAGAATCCTGGCTCTGCAAATTCCTTGTCTGTGGTTTTGAGAAGTCACTCCTCCATCTGGATCTCATTTCCTCATCTGTAAATGAGGCCGGACGAGCCATCTCTGGGGGCCCAGGGCTGTGTGTTTTTCTGGTTCTAGGAAAGTTGGGGATGCTCTTCATTCAGTGTTTCTGTGAGAAGGACCCATCGAACTTCAGGGATATTGATTCTGCCCACGCTTCTGGACAGTTCTTGCCAAGGTCCCTAGGAGGCAGTTTTCCCTGCCAAGAACCTTCTGGCTGTGCATTCCAAACCCTGCTGCCAGAGGCCACTTCACCTCAGTGCTCCTGACATGGAGAAGCTGAGGTGGCAAAGCACTTTGATAGAGAGGAAGGCAGGCCGAGAGGTGGAGGCCGGAGGCCAAGTGCCCCGGGAAGAGGACACCCTGTAGGAGTGGACAAGATGTTTACCAAGTCACAGGTCAAAAGAATGAGCCCAAGGTGACCCTGCCCTCAAGCAGCCCGCCATCCAGGCCCGGCTGGAGCGGTAGGAATCTCCCGGCATGCCTTCTCTCAGGCATCTGCCCCCCATCAGCAGCACCTGGTTATTTCGTTTCTCTGCGTGCCTGGGAGTGTGTCCTGGGGGAGCGGCCCCAGGCTGAGATGGGGCCACTGACTTGTGGGTGTGCTGCTAATCAAAAAGTTGTGTCTGTTGCATTGTGACAGAGTGCCTGACCAGGTGACACGTCATCCAGAACTTTAGTCTGATGGGAAAATGGAGGAAGACTGTCTTTCCCTGATGGTGGGCTGGAGTTCTTTATGTCGTGCCAATCATCGGCTGGCTACTGAGGTTGCGAATCTCTCTCTTGATCTCTGAATCTGGTTCTTAATTTGCTCAGCATTTTAACGTAGAAAATTTGATCTATATTTTTTCACAGGCAGTGCTCATGTGTGTGTGTGTGTGTGTGCACATTTAAATAAATGCTTATCTATTCTGAAGCGCTAAGATTATTTTCTTCTAAAACCTTTCAATTTCCTCCTTTCTGGTCTTTTTAGCCACACAGTACATGGAGGCAGGCGGTAGGGGAGAGGGAGGGTGTGTGTGTGTGTGTGTGTGTGTGTGTGTAAGGGATCTTATTTTTAAATTTTTTGTATGGATAGCTAACACTTTTTAAAATTGTGGTATAATTCATATAACGTAAAATCATATTTTAAATGGTAAGTCATTTTATTTATTTATTTTTGAGGTACCGTGAATTGAACTGAGGACTCTTCTACCACTGAGTTACATCCCCAGCCCTTTCTATTTTATTTTGAGACTTGGATCTTTCTAAGCCACCCAGGCTGGCCTCAAGCTTGCAGCCCTTCTGCCTCAGGCTCCCAAGTAGTTGGGATTACAAACGTGCAGAGCCGCAACCTACCTTGGTTAAATCATTTTCAAGTGCCTAAGTCAGCAGCATTTAGAACATTGTGTAACTGTTACCACTATCTAGTTTCAGAGCCTTAGCCATCTTAGCCATCAACTCAAAAGGAAACCTAGTTCCCATTAGGGAGGCTCTGCCCCTCCCCAACCCCAAGCCCCAGCAACCACTTACCTGCTTCCTGTCTCTATGAATTCACCTATTTTGGACATTTCAGATAAATGAAGGTATACAATACATGGTGTTCTGAGTCTGGCTTCCTTCACGCAACACCTTGTTTTCAAAGTTCGCCCCTGTTGCACTAGGTCGCAGCACTCCATTCCTTCTGAAGCTGTGTAATATTCCAGGGCAAGGACAGGACACATTCGATTTATCCAGTGCACTGTCGATGGACATGGGCTGATTCCACTCTTTGGCTGTTGTGAGTGGCTATGCCGCGAACATTTCTGTACGAATGTTTTGTTTGCACGCCAGCTTCCAACAATCTTAGTGGCTAACAACACATTTTGCATAATCTGTTCTTCCCCTCACAGATCTGCAGTTCCACCTCTGTAGCAGACCCAGCCTCCACACATGTGTGAGTCTCTCTTTCAAGGCTTCTGATCCTGATTCATTGGTCTAATTATCCATCCTAGTATTAACACTGTAGTTTCTGGGGTTTTAATTACCCAGGGTCAACTATGGACTGAAAATATTAAATGGAAAATTCCAGAAATAAACGATTCACAAGTTTTAAATAATTTTTATTATAACATGCTGTAATAATTGTTGTGAAACTCTTATTGGACCTAAGTTATAAGTTTATCACAGCAGAGCTTCATAGGGACAGGAAAAAACCGTAGTACTCTATATTAGACGCTTCTGGACTTATTGGGAGTATGTCCCATGTAGGTTGAAAATGCATTTAATACACTTTGTTTGTGAAGCACAAGAACTTAGCCTAGCGTACCCTAAATGTGCTCAGAGCACTTACATTAGCCAGTAGCTGGGCAAAATCATGCAACAGCCTATTTTATCATAAAGTATTACATACCTCTGTAATTTCCTGAATTACACTGAAAGCGAAAAACAGAAAGATTGTACAGACGTACTTTTGCACCACTGTAAAGTCAAAAAATTAAGTGAGGCATCCTCTGGGTGCCTTGGAACATCCTCCCCTTGGGTGTGCTGCCTAAACCGTTACAGCTGCATGGTGCATCTTGATAACTGGTCAAGCAACTAACTGCCCTCCTTCCCCTCTCTGTCTTATTTAACTCGGGGCCTTTACCTTTGATATGAATTTGAGGAGCAGCTCATCAAACTTCACAAAAATTCGACTGGGCTTTGGTTTGTGTTTTCAGTGGCTTGAGGAGAAATTCCATCTTTGTAATGTTGAAACTTCCCAGAAAACTCATAAATCATTTTCTTCCCAGCCTGAGACTTCCACACACCATTCTGCTGGGGTTAATTGTCCCCCATGTCCCTCTGGCCAACTCCCTCCTCAGGTCTCAGTTATCTGTTTCTGGAGAGATCTCTGTAGCCTGGATCCCCCTCTGAGCCCCAGGCGTCACTGTCCTGACTCAATGAGTTGGGTGGTTCCTGGTTTGCTATCTGCCTCTTGGGAGGCTGCAAGTTCCTCCTGAGCTATGGCCCTGTGACCTCCATGCTGACAGATACAGGGAACCACTAAATATCTGTTGAAAGAATAAAGGGGGCTGGGGATGTGGCTCAAGTGGTAGCCCGCTCGCCTGGCATGCGCTGGGGCCCTGGGTTCCATCCTCAGCACCACATACAAATAAAATAAAGATGTTGTGTCCACCAAAAACTGAAAAATAAAAATATTAAAAAATTCTCTCTCTCTCTCAAAAAATAAATAAATAAATAAATAAATAAATAAATAAAGGAAGTGAGAGGACAGTCTTCGGGCCCTAGGGTGTTTGCCATGCCTAGAGATGGCAAAGTAAAAACTTCCTGTGTCTCTCCTTTTTCCCCTGGGAAAGGGGATGTGATGTGATTAGTGTCCACCTTATAGCTTGGGCCAGGGAGTAAACCAGTCTTGATGTAAAGGTCCTAGAGCCATGTCTATTAAGTGGTCAGGGCTACCAAAGCCTTTGCCTGGCCCACTCTTCTCCTCCAGGAATGTCTCAGGCTCTCAGCTGTGTGATGCTGGGAGGCTACAAAGTCTGTTCCTTGAAACCATCTCATTTTTATTTAATTTCTCCCACAAACTAGACATCTTACTCCAAATTTTCATATGAGGCGAAGGAGTCTTGGAGAGGCAGAGTGACTCATCAAAGACCTTCAAGCCAGAGCTCCTGACCCCAAACCCAACACGGATAATCTTTGTGGTATTTTCCAGATCAGACATTTGGTCAGTAGAATTGCTAGTTTGACTTTGAGAACTATATGGTTCCTCTCAAAAAATGAAAACAAACAACAACAACAACAAAAACTGACCAGTATTGACTCACATTATTTTTAATTTTTACTAAAGTAGATATAAATCTAAAATTAAACTTGACTTTCTTATGCTCATGGTTCTATCAACCAACATAAAACCAACACAAGTCTTCAAAGCAAATACAAACAGAACCACAAGCCAATTTAAAAAATTCAAATCATCACCATATTAAGAGACCAAGTAAGCTTCTGACATTGGCTTTAACAGGAGTAGAGTGATTTGGGGAGCTGTCATATTTTCTGTGTCTTCTTTTGATTTTGATTACAATGGACTATCATTTGAGCTACTCTCATACTCTTATTTTTTTTTTATGTTTATAATCCAATTAGATGGGTTCAGCAATTTGAACAATGCTCTCTCAAATGCAGTAATGGAAAGTGGGAAATAATGCACTTAGCCTCACGTCACTCACTGTGTTTACTGTGGCACTCACTGCTAATGAACTATTGCAAGTATGTTCACAAAAGACAATAATGGCGCAATTTATCCTCTAGCAAAGGGCCCATTGTGCTGGCAGCGTGAGCTCCTCATTCCTGAGAGGCTATGTGGGGCTGGTGGTTAGATTCTCCCACCACTGTACTCTGTGGGCCCACCAGGAAACTCCATTCTCTGAAGTTCCGTGACATCACCTGTCCTGTCCTGGCTCTGTGTGTCCTGTCTCTCAACCAGGCCTCTGTTCCTGAGACAACTGACATTATATGTCATCCCATGCTCTGTGCCATTCACACTGGGTCAAGTTACAGTTCCAACACATTCAATTATTTAAGAAGCTAATTTCTTAGCCTATGAAAATGATGTTCAATGGCAAATAATCCTTGCAAAGAAAAATTTGAGTTTTCTACCAGTAAAGTAAATCTATATGAGCTCAAGGGTGGCCACTGTCCTTAGCAGTATGGGACAAGTTAAATGAAGGCAGCCTGAAGTGCCTCCATCAATTCACTGGAAGTGAACCACGAAACACAAACTCTGAAGTAGAAATTCCTTTGCTTGTCTTCTAAATAATTCTAGAAGAGAATCCCTGAGGCTGTTTGAGGAACTCTGGGCTCAAAGACCATGGAGTCTGTGGATGAACAGAGGCAGGCCCTGCGCTAAGTGCCCGATGACCAGCCGCTCACTTCCGGAGCTCAGGACTCGGGGGACTCCCCACCCCATCCCCAGCAGAGGCACCAGAGCAGCCCTCCCAGCCTGTTGCTGTCTTTATCTGCCCTTTTCCTTCCCTGGGAAGCACACGGTGGACCCGACCTCCCAGGCTGTTAGTTTCCCCAGCATTTGGCTGTGCTCCAGGGCCCCCGAGCCCCTCCCCGCAGTACAGGGTGACAGATCCCACCCCACCCTCCGATGATCACCCCTCAACGGCCCCCCTCGCACTCCGCCCGGTCCCTTCTCGGCCGCCACCATCATCACCACGTGCGGGCCTGCAAAGGCAGAAGAGGTTCAGCAACCCTCACCGGGGACTTTATTTTCTTTTTTGCTGGTTTCAGGCTTTTTTCTGCCTGAGTGAAAATGAAACAAACACCACCCCCTCCCCAGCAGGCGACACACACGCCCTCGCCCTCGCGCGCCCNCGCTGCTCCAGCCCTGCCCGGTGCCTGCCCTGCCTCTGGCCCTAGCTTTTGTTCTGGTGGTTTGCTCTGGTGCCCAGATCTGATCCGGTCTGTCGCCAGACTGTGCCTGTCTCTGCCTCTGTCCAGCCTTGGAGATTACCGCCTGCAAGACTGCGGACCCAGGTCTGCCCCTCCTGGCGTTCGTAGTGTAGGGATGGCACGAGAGGGAGCTCGCGGGGAGCACAGGTTATGACCCTCCCATGAAGTCCTGAAAGGCAGGAGGTGTCTGTCCTGGCAGGACAGAGACTGGTTCTTGCCCGAGACACGATGGGAAGGGGGTACCTCTGGGAAAGTGGAGCTGGGGTGGGCGTAAAATGAGCGGTGCCTCAACCCGGAGAGCAGGGTTTCTCAGAGCCAAGGGCCAAACCCAAACCCAGCCTGCGGAAAGTTTCGGACACTATAACTTGGGCAGCCAAAGTGCTTGCTGCAGGGGGTGGGGGTGAAGGGAGGCAAAGGGTCCCTTCAACTTTTCAAACTACCTCTTTCCCACTCAAGAAGGACACCACCCCGCGTTTGGAAATGGCAGGAAAACAGCTAAACAGAATGATTGCACAAACTCTTGAAAAGCATCCAAGAAACAGTAAAGGGGGGAAAATGTTAGCGCGCAGAGAGAGAAAGCAGAGCAACTTGAGATTCCCCGATTTTCCCTCTGGCGGGTGGGGGCGGGGCAGAGGGTGTCAGTGCTGCTCCTCCCCCCAGGAAGGAACTGAGACCCAGGCTTTGTGGCTTTGCTTGCTGTTTGCGCCCACTCCTTCTGGCTCCTGAGCAGGCCTGGCTGCCTCCTTCATTGTACCTGGGAATAGGTGTGTCTCAGGAGGCAGGAGATGCTGGGTGGAGGCCTGGCCTTGCTGCTTTTGCAGGCAGACGATTTCCCAGGCAGACCCACAGGTTCCTCCACTGAGAAATAGATTATGCTGGAGACCTTGTTCCCAGGAAGCAAATGCAAAGTGTATTGCCAGAGGCCAGGACCTGAATGGGACTGAGGTAAAGGACGTGATTAACTTCTCTGCTTTTCTGGCTACACTAAGCACTTTTTCTACCTTCTGGGGGGAAGTATCTTGCCTCTCTTACCAGATGGGGCAGGATGCAGGTCTAAGTTATCTCTGTTACAGGTAACAGATGTTCAATGGCTGAATAAGGCAGAGCTGAAAGACTCCCTAGGGATTTCCTGCTCCAGGAGATTTCAAATTGTGCCCCAGAAGGCCTAGCATCAGCGTGGGGGAGGGGAACCTAGAAGGCAGGGCTCTGCCCCACCCCACCCCCATTCTCATTTCTGACAAAACCAGTTTAGGTCCACCTTTATCTCTTCTTTGTTTTGGTGAGTTCCAGAGGGTGTTTGGGAAGGTGTCCTTATACCTTCTTCTCTGGTCATTTTATGAGATCAAGGGTCTGAGGTCAAAGGTCTGCAAAGCAATTAGGGGAAGGGCTTCCAGTGGTTGAACCTTGCTGGGAAACCTGTCTCTGGAGTCCTAGGCCAGCAGTGGCCTTCCCTGGCCTTGGTGATTCTGGCAGCCGCTTCCCCCAGCTCTTGGCACCAGCTCACCTATATTTAAACTCCAGGGCTCCTCGGCTGCCTTCCTAACCTTCTGAGAGAAGAAATGACTCGCAATCTCTGTACTTCCAGGCCTTTAGTGGGACTTTAAAATATGGGTTGGTCTCACAGGTTTCCCAGCCTAACAGGGTGTGCTAGGCACCACTAACCCGGTTTATAGTGAAGGAGATGAAGATTCAACAGAGAGCGAGTAACCCACTAGCGGCCCCTTAGCTATTAAATCGCAGATGGGATTTGAATACATTTCCGCCTGGCTCTAAGGCTTGAGTTCTTCCATTTCAGCATTTCTCAGGATGACTATAAAATGGCTAAGGGACAGATGTCATCCAGATCAGGGTAGGGGTGGGGGACAATGGCTGAACGGGGAAATGTATTAACTAGGCATTTATACAGGTGCATTTATAGCAGAAATAGTATTTTGTTTGAATATGAATGTTTTCTGCCCTGTGCTTTCTTTTTATTTTGGTGATTGTTTATAGTTGCTTATTTTTAAATTTTTAACTAAAGTGTAATTTACATATGCTAAAATCCACCAATCTGAAGAGTTTTGTTCCATGAGTTTTGAAGTTGTTTCCATCTGTGTAGCCACCCCAAATGAGACATAAATATTTACCTGCGTCAGTCTAGAAAATTCCTATTTCCAGTTAATTTTTCTTCTACCCTGTGAGGCCCTCATTTTCTGATTTTCTTACTGATTAATTTTGCCTGTTGTTGGAATGTACTCTTTCAGGTCTCACATCACATCACTGGGTGTGATGTTTTGTATGTGAAACAAACTGCACTTTGTTAATGCTGAATCGTATTCCAAGGTGTGGATATACCTCAGTTTGTCTCTTCTGCTAATGAATATCTTGCTTATTTCCAGTTTGACGCTATTATGTGATCATTCTTGTGCAAGTCTGGGAGTGGAGTTGCTGGGACACCTGCAATATGTGACAACTAGGAATGTTTTTCTCGACAGTATTTGGTGTTGATGGTCTTTTTGATTTTAGCTATTTTGATGAACTGGTTGGTGATTTTTACTTTCTGTTTTTCTAATCAAATTTTAATTTTTGGAGAAGACAGAATGAGCAGGGGTGAAATATGAGATGGTGGTGTGAGAGCCACTGTGCACCATGATTTAGCAGAGAAGGAACCAAGTGGTGGTTGCACGGTGACCACAGGAATAGGGATTTCTGGGCTCCGGCGAGGTCTCTGTGTATCAGTGGGGATTTACAGACTTGGTACTTTACATATTCTACAAACTGGGCAAGTTGAGGAATGCTCATAGTTTTAGATGTGACTTCTGCAGCATTCATCTCACCTCACATGTTGGGCTCCCAATCCATGTTTAACTGCCCCTGGAGTATTTCTTCTTGTATGTTGCAAGGCTCTGTAAACTCAACAAGACCAGGAAAGAATTCATTATCTCACGGTGGCTTTCTATCATGGGTCACTGATGCATGCTCAGAAGCTGAGCAATTAAGGTGGGGGATGATAATGAACTGAGTTCCATGCCAAATGATGGAAAGCAGTCTAGGCAAGTAAAGCCTGGAAGTTGGATTGGGCAATAAGGAGATTAGGAGCAGTTCTGGTTTGGTGAAGCACTAGTAAGCTAGATGGCTGATAGGTGAGAAGGTAAGATATGGAGACAGTGCAGTCAATTCTTTTAAGAAGTTTATTTGAGAAGGTCAGGAGAGAGACTTAACTGTAGGGAGCTGTAGGGAGACAGGGTAAAGGAAAGGATTTTTAAAATGGAAAAGACTGGTGAAGAATAGGTTCAGGGGAAGGATTCAGTCCAGGAGAGGGAAGGGCTGGTGGATAAAACCAGGTGCTAGGAGGAGCAGGAGGCAATGGGGAGAGATGACTTTGAAGTAGAATGGATTGTCTCCTTCTGTGAAACTGGTTGTGCGTAAGATGCAAAGACTCACCAATGAGAACATTCTTTGTTGATTCCCCACAGCCCACAACTCCTTGTCATGGCACGTGTGGATTTACATTCATGCATAAGCGTGTATCATTTAGCTTTTGATGCGATCATGCTGCATAACAAACAACCCCAAGCTTAGCTTCTGAGCTGTTTGTTTATTATTCACACAAGGCATTAGCTGCAGTACAGTTGTAGGGCATGGTTTTGTGGCTTTGCTCTAGGTGCCGGAGAGATAAAAAATCTGCTCCAAGTGGCCTCTCATTCTGGAGCCCAAGCTGAGGGAGATGCTTCTGTCTGGTATATACTGTTTTATGGTGAAAGCTGGAATAAGAAAGAGATGATATGATACCTCTTAAAGCTTCCATTCTGCCATTTCCCACTTTCTACTGGTCATGGTCAGTCATATAACCAGATCCAAAGTCAACTCGATAGAGATGTATACTTTGCCTATTGGCAGGGAATGAATATTTGGAAACAATGATCCAATTGACCAAGTGTTTGCTAATAGACTAGTGATCCCTAATCTGTGGGGGATAGAGTCCAAGACCCCCAGTGGATGCCTGAAATCTTGGATAGTACCAAACCCTATGGACACTGTGTTTTTTCCTCTAGCTACTTAGTAACTAAAGTCAGACATATATACAGTGGGGGAGATACTGGATGAAGGATGCTTCACATCCTGGGATGGACAAAGTGGGATGGCGGTAGATTTCTTCTTGTACTAGCATGCACATTTCAGTAGTACACAGTTGAAAACTTATGACTTGCTTATTTCTGGAACTTTCAATTTAATGCTTTCAGAATGGCTGATCATAAGTGATTAAAACCCCCCAAAGCAAAACCACCCATAAGAGTTTACTATTAAAACTCAATGATACAGGTGTCCACCTAACTCTTGCTCTCCAACTTCATCCCCTTCACACAGCCTACTGTCTGAGACAATTGCTCAAAATGTCCTCTCAAGTCTCTATATCTTTGGGAATAGAATCTCTCTGTCTAGGTGTCATCTCCCATTACTTTCCATTACTGTGACAAAATAACTGAGAGGATCAACCTAAAAAGAGGAAAGGTTTGTTTAGGCTCACAGTTTCAGAGGTTTCAGTCCATGGTCACTTGGTCCTGTGGTTTTGGACCTGAAGCTTTGGACCTGTGGAGGCAGAGTACATCATGGCAGGAGCACATGACAGAGGAAGCCTGTTCACTTCACAACAGCTGAGAAGCAAAGGGAGAGAGGAAAAGAAAGAATCAGGGTCCCAATATGCCCTCCAAAGGCACACCCCCAATGACCTAACTTCTGCAGGCTTCACCTCCTAGAGCTTCTGCCACTCCCAGCAGTGCCAGAAGCTGGGGATCAAGGCTTTCACAAGGGCCTTGGGAGGAAATTTATTCCAACTACAGCGCCCAACCCCCACCACCAAATCTCTGGCCTGGTGTAGTGGCTCGTCTCTACCAGCTCCCCAAAGGGTCCTCCGAAGTCCAGCCCCGCTGCTCCCACTTAGTTCAGATGCACCCCCTTCAGCCAGGGTGGCCGTTGCTCCTGCCCGTCTCTCCCAGTACACTTCAACACTGCATCAAAGTCTTCCTGCCAGGCACCAGTTCACTGGGTGTTTTGCTCTTTCCAAGGCTCCCTCTGCCTTCAGGATAAAGCACATATTCCTTTGCATGACATCCAGGATCCTGCACGAGTTACACTCTGAACTTCTGGCCTCGTTTCCCCGCTCCTCAGAACATCTTCTCTGGCCTCAGGAATTACTGCCGTTCCTGGAACCCTCTCCTGGCTTACGCCTGCAGCCTTGCCTCCATGCTGCGGCTCCTGCTTAAAGCGCTCTCGCTGCACCCTCCACAAATCCACCTACAGATTCCCACTTTGAAGACCTAGCTTCATCAGCGCGTTCTCTGGGAGGCCAATGCCTTCATCCTGCGCCTGCGCCCACCCCATGAATGAAGCATCCCCTCCTCCCCCTGCCCCCCATGCCCCAGCACCTGGGCATCCTGCCACATACAGCCCCAGCTACAGTTTTGCCACATGTCATTCTTTCTTCCCTTCAAAGAGTACACTACTCACATGACCACAGAGCTCTGTACCTGACACACTCTGGTGGTCAGGTATGGCCTGGGGGACCTGCCGCCTGAGCTGCATCTTTAATGACTGTCAGACGTGGGGCAAGGTGTGTCACCCCTCTGCCTGTGCCCTGAGTCTGCTGATGGGAGCATCACTCCTGAAAGGGAGGCCGGTGGAGTTCCCTTCGGAAGCCAAAGGGCTATGTAGATTTAGTTCATGGGTTGCAGGCAAAAGGTCAGTATGTTTAACCCAGAACTATTTCTGAAAATCCTTCCAGTTAAGAAAGAAAAAAAAAAAAAAAAGAGGAAGTTAAACTATATTGTGTTAATCTCCAGCCAAAGAGCTGATCTGCTCAGCTTGTCCTAACGCAATGCAGAGGCCTCAGAACCCAGGGACATGCAGTCCAGACAGGCCATGGGAGTTTCCTGGACTAGGGCTTTAGCAACCTTTATGTTAACTTTTATTGCCAAACAGAGTCTCATAAAGCAGAGGCATGGGTAGCAGGGAGTGGAGAGCCAGTGCCTCACCCTCACAGTTTTGTGCCCCGGGGGAACCCCTCAGCAGCATTCACAAGGGACCTGGGTGGGAGGCACGTGCTTCCTGTGGCTCTTTTACGAAGCTGTGTGTGGTTGGCAGATGTGAATGACAGGAAAAGATATGGAACTGCCACTTGGAGCAAGGCCCAGCTCAGAGAGAGGGCTTCTGGGAAATGTGGCCAAGAGAGCTGAGTGGTATAGAGAGGGTGGGTGGAAAGAAGGACCCAGAAGAGGTCAACTTAGTTGGATGACAGTAAGACTGTGGGGAAAACAGAAAATTAACTTCAGAATCATTATAATGACAGTTCTCTACACCGCTTGACAATTTGAGAAGTGAGAGACCACATACTTATCTCACCTGGGCCTCACAAAAAAAGCCCTGTGAGGTTGGAAGAGCTGACATTATTTCCTGATTTTACACATGAGTAAACTGAGGCTTCAAGTTTTAAGGCCTTGGACAAAGACTCTCAAAGAATTAATGGTAGAAGCCTGGCTAGGTGACACGTGCCTCTAATCCCAGAGACTTGGACAGGTGGAGGCTGGAAGATCACAAGTTCAGGGCCAGCCTGGGGAACTTAGCAAGACCCTGTGTCAAAATAAGAAAGAAAAAGGGCTTGAGACGTAGCTCAGTGGTGGAGGGCCCTGGGTCGATCCCCAGCACCCACCTCCCCCCGCCCCCCACACAGGTAGAACTGAGGCCTGAAAGCCAGATTTGCCTCTAGTGTGGCTGGAGCCCTTGGTGGCTCCCAGAAGGTAGAGGGATGCTGGGGGCAGCTGTAGTGACCTTCACTGGGGCACAGAAGAGGGTTCCTGGTTGGTGCTGCTCAGACAGAAGTCAGCCAGAGAGAAAGCTCTAGGTGGAAGAGGCTGGGGTAAGAGGCCCGACTCTGAGACCAGTTTTTACCCATCTCAGCCTGGGTGCTCCCATCCTTGGGAGTCTTGCTTTAACCACCCTGGGTGGGGCTCTCCCTAGGGATGAGATGCTCTGGGCTGAAGGTGAGGTGGTCGTAGCCACTCAGTGGTGTCCCTGTCAGCCAGACGGCACAAAGCACAGACCCAGCAAACTTCTCTCTGCAGTTGGAAAAAAGGCCCGAAAAGGAAGTCCAAACCCACAGGAAATGGATGCTTAAACCCAAACCTACAAGGAAGAAGCAGCTGTTATCCCCAGAGGGACCCCAAGTTTTCAGCTTCCTCTTGGGAGTTTGGGCACCAGGAGCTAAGGCTTTAGGAGATGCACCTGTTCTGGGGACTTGTGCTTGTTCAACATCCACTGAGCTGCCTTCCATCCTTTCCTTCACTTAATAGTCACCCAGGATTTACTGAGCACCTACGAAGTGCTGGGCAAGAAGTGAGATGTAGTGGTGAATGAGATACACAATCCCTGCCCGTATGGAGGCTGGAATTCAGCTTGGGAGACAGTGGTGAAGACATAATTGTATAGAGAGAGGTGAAGAATGCTGTCACAGGGGCCTGATCCTCTGTGGGGGGTGGCCAGAGCAGGTTTCCCTGAGGACATCACCTTTACATTGGGGGTGCAGAGGGAATTGTGTTTCAGGCAAAGGAAGAGGCAGTGAGAACCAACCATCCTGGTGTCCCTCTGGTTCTCCAGAACCCAGAGGGAGGGCCCCGGTGACTGGAGGGCACAGAGGAACATAGAGGAAGAAGCAAGTCCAGGATGACAAACAGCTGCCCAGAGTGGTGACGCCGGGGTTGGCAATGTGGGAAGAGCAGCTGCCTGCCTTCCTCCTGCCTCAGGGACATCCCGAGTCCTCAAGTGGCAGGCCAGCTGTCCCTGGCATCTGAGGGGAAGCCAGGACTCTTCCAAAATGAGGGACAGGGTTCCTTTTAAGGTGGACTTGGGTCCTTGAGAACGGGAGTAGGGTTTGGGTTTGCTGATGGCCGTCTATAGATCGATATCTTGTGTAACAAACTCGGTTCTTGTATGTCAGCCAGAGCCATGTAAAGGAAGGGAGAAATGATATTTCTAATGCAAATTGAATGGAATTCATTCTGTGGCCATCATGTAAATTCCACATGGGAAGGGCTCAGTGACTGGGACTGAGAATATTTAGTAGCTCCTGAGAAGGTGGAGCTGTCAGACATTGTGGTTGTAAGCAACAGAAGGAGCCTGTAGCTCCCAGAGACAGAAGAGGCACCCTGGGAAAGATTTCCTTCACAGCTCCCTGGAAAACCAGGCCAGCAGAACCGACAAAGGCTGGGCAATACACACCGCAGGGTCTGTGGAGGAGCGGCCCCCAGGGCTGCTGTACACAACGTGTCTCCATTTCCCTGCCACCTCCTTGGGATGCGGAGCCGCTGACTGGTCAAGGCGTAGGTCCTGCTCCTGCATTCCAGGTGCAGATGGATGAACAGGGGAGGCTCCATCTTGTTTTTCCCTGGTAGTGGATGGGGAGGTTCCTGACACCAGTTGGGCAGCCACCAAGTCCATCAGTGCCACCAGAGATGGGGACTTCATAGTGCTTCAGAATTCGACAGGTCTAAGAGCGGGGCACAGAGCCCTGAGGGGAACTTACAGAGGGGCAGCCTGACCTTACTCAATTCACTGAACTTCTGAACCTCAGCGTTCTCATGTGTGAAATGGGTTGGATTGATTTTAGAGCCATATGTCGCTATGAAGTAGCAGCTGCTGTTGTCATTATTGGCTGTAGAACAGCTGAGTGACCTCATTCAACTATTATGACCATAGCCGTGTCCTCAAAGGAAAGAAATCCAATGTATGAAAACCTAGAGGAATTCAGGAGCGGCCATAGGCGTTTCTTACAAGGAGATTCTCAGCAAGGCTCCTCTAAATCTTCATCTCCCCAGGATTCATAAAAACAGGATTTGGTTTGTCAAAAATAAAGAAACAAATAACAGGAAGTCACCTCTTACACATTTTTGATCCCTGAAGTTGCAGAGGTCCATTGTCTTGCAGGGCAGACGATCTGCTTAGCATCCCAGACCTGCTTCCTCAGTGCAGAGGCCTAAAGAGAGAGGGGGCACCCACCTTGTCCCCAGGAGAGTACCCCCTGCTGCCCACTGGGAAATGCAGCCTCCCTCAGACACAGAGGACTGGGGGGCGGTGTGGTGCCTGCAGATGTTTGATGGCCAACTCTTCAAGACACAAAGGCCAGGCCAGTTTCCATGGTGTAAATATGTCCACCCCAGCCCTTTCTCACTTGCTGCTGGAGGAGCTGAGAGAAGGTGTGCAGCCCTGCCCTGTGGTTTGGTATCTTCCACTCTGCCTGGATATAATAGATAAGTAACCTCCATAGGGTACAATGTAATAAGATGATTAGGAAGTGAAGAGTTCTTATTTTCTTTGTTCTTAGTGTAACTCATTTAAATGTATCTAACTGAAGTTTTTGGTATTGGCTGTGTTTAACAACTGGCTTGCCAACTTCCTGAAAATTCTAATAATCGGATCACTAAATGTTGTATATGTGAGTTGAAAAGAAAATCACACTGCACATCATGAATGTGTATAAATGATTGTGTGTGAATTAAAAAACAACAGCTTTAACATGTGGCTCCTGCAAGCCATTGTGAATCTGCTTTGTCACACTACTGGCGTCAGTGGTCCTACAGAGGAGCCAGCACAAAGAGGCCATCCCTGAACACAGGGCCTCCTCACATCCTGAGTCATGTCAACATCTTTTATTTCCTGTAACCTTTTGTTTTGCGGTGGGGGGATGGGACCCAGGGCCTCATGCATGCTGGGCAAGCACTCCTCCACCAAGCTACATCACCTGCCCAGCTTTATAACCATCTTTGACGCCTGCAATTGTTTCCTGTATTTATTTGTTTACTGCTGCAGTTTGGAGCCTTAGTTTCCCCAGAGGCCCACATGTTAAGGGCGTGGTCCCCAGGGTGGTGCTGTTGGGAGGTAGTAGACACCGTGAGAGGTGGGGCCTGGTGGGAGACCTTCAGGTTATTGGGTTCATACCCTTGAAGGGGATAATGGGACCCCAGTCCCGTTCTCTTCCTTTCCTTTGCTTCCCAGCCATGAGTTAGTTGAGTGGCTTTACTCTGCCAGGCACTTCCTGATTTGATTTGCTGCTTGGCCACAGGCCCCCAAAGCAGCTGGGCCAACCAGTCACAGACTAAAACTGTGAGCCCAAATAAACCTTTTCTCCTTATGAGTTGATTATCTCAGGTATTTGTCATAGAGATGGAAAACTGACTGGCACATTTACCAGTCAGTTTGCCTGTTTGGAATGTCTGCCTGCCTGTTGGGTTCACTGCAGAATCCCCAGTGCTTACAGTACTACAGCACTGGCCGGCGTGTAATAGGCCCTCAAAAAACATGGGTTGTTTGAATGAATGGAGACAGGCCAAGGAGACTGCAAGGGTTTGTTCACACCCTGCTTCTCTGAATGGGCATCTTTTGGGTTAGAATGGAGACTCCTAAGATTGCCTTTAGCTGTAAAAGTCTCTGTCCTGATGGAGACATCTCTCCACATAGCCTAGCCCAACACACATCCTCAACTGAGCACTTTCAAGGGTGGGAGCCAGGGTGCTGGTTCTTAGAGCATCTGTTTTGTCCTCTCCTCTGAGGGCAGTTATTTAACACTGATTTCAAAATGGCTTCCTTTGGGCATCATGATTGGCCCAGCCCAGCATTCTTGGGCTTTGCTGAGAGGGGGCCAGCCCTCTTAAGATGACAAAGTCCCTGTTTCTAAGTGGATACTGTGAGGCCCATGGCCTTTGCCCCTGGATAAGCTGTTCCAGGATCAAGGAGTTCAGTCTGCCGGGGTGAGAGGGTCCAGTGAGTTAGGGACCCACAGGTCCATCTTGAGCACAGAGCCCAGTGGAGCCAAATGGGCAGCTGTAGGAGGCAGGGTGTCTGCTTTCCATCTTAGCACAGTTCTTCCTTTATTTCCAATACTCTGGGGACTGGGATTTTGATAAAATACAGTAAAAATGAGTGACTCGGTTTCTGTGCCTCCTCATGGAGGAACAAACAGCCTCTCTGTCCAGGGTCCACACTTTGAGAGCCACCATCCTGGGAGACACCAGCTGCCTCTGGCTTTCACTCTCCCAGCCACTGGCAAAGCCAAAACAGAAGCTCCTCAACTTACAATGGGGTTACATCCAGATAAACCCATTTTAAGTAAAAAAAAAATCACAAATTGAAAATGCATTTCATATACCCTACCTGCTGAACATCCTAGCACAGCAGCACAGGCCACTATGAGTGCCAGTTGTTTACCCTTGTGATCGCAGTGCTGTGTCTGCCCAGCATCACAGCAGGGTATCTTACCACGGACCACTACCCTGAGGAATGGTCAAAATTCAACTTACAGTTTCTATGCATATCACTTTTGTATCACCATAAAGTCAAAAAATTGTTAAGTCAAACCATCACAGTCAGGGGACATCTCTATTTGAGTCTCTGTACTTGGCAGGTGAGAACAGGGAGGCACAGGCAGGCTTCCAGGCGCTCCTCACTAGGAGCAGAAGGACGCGGCCCCACCCACCCCTTCTATGCCCCAGAAATGAGAGACAGCAGCCCACCAGACAGAGGCACCACACCCTTTGCCATTCTTCTGGAAGCTGAGATGAAGGAGTCCAGCCTTCTTGTGCACCCATGAGGTTCAGGGAAGGAGTAGGAGTAGAGACCAACCCAGAGCCAGCATCTTCTGCCACCTCCAATTTCTGTGTTCTGTGGGATGGACTGGGCTTGGGCCAGGAACTCTCCTGGTATCTCTGAGTCTGGGTGCAGCTGGAGCCTCTCAGGCAACCAGGGCAACAGCCAGTCCCCAAAGCCATCTGCTTTGAAGCAGCATTATAGGATTTCCTGCCTCGGCCTACAGTTTCCTTCTGCATGCTGGGATCCACCTGAGCCCATGTTTACCTTCTCTGAGGGGGGAGGGGCTGTGGTCTGCAGAGCTAACAGGGCTGTTGGAGCTCTGCTTGCCCTTTTTACAGATGGACAAATGGGGAAGGAGAAGTGATCCAGGAACCAGTTAAAATAAATGATAGATCCTGCCTATGGGAGGTGGGGGGAGCGTTTTTCACTCCGCAGACACTGTTTAGGAGGCCCACCTTCCATTCAAGAACCACGATGGTGAGGATTGTTATTGTTCTAGTTTTGGAAATAAGGAAACAGAGGCCCTGAGAGATTCCGAAATGTCCTAGGGTCACACAGGACAAGAGATTTGGGATTAAGATGCATGCAGTAGCATGGTACCATGCCACCTGCAGAAAGAAAACCTCTCAGGTGGCAGGGAGTGAGGGAAGCCCAGCCCAGCCCAGAGAAAACCAGACTGGAGCCCAGAAGTCCTGTCCCATCTGCTTTGGGGGCTGGGTAGCACCCCAGCTGCTAATCTGCCCATTACATGCTGAGAAGCCTCTTGTGTGCTAACAGGGTGGCCATGGCGAGGGAGGCCCAGCCCAAGGTTCACAGGATCCTCCACACAGGCTGGGAGAGGTCCTGGGACCTGGAGTCTGGCTTTAGCTGGAAAGCTCAGAACCTCTTTATTTCCCTTTCAGCTGGTGCATGTGACAGAGTGAGAGCTGCTCCATCCGCTGCTGGGGCATATTTCCTGTTTGTGCATAGGGACCTAAGTGGAGTTTTAGGTGAAGGGCTAGGAGGGTGGGGGAGGGCGGAACTTCCTTACCGGAATCACAGTGGTCAGAGGTGGAAAAGGCCTAGAAGACTCGGCCTAAACCTTCATTTTGTAGATGGGGAAACTGAGCCTCGAAGAATGTGAGAACCTGACTTAATTCACACGTGTGCCGGAATCACGAGTTTTCTCTCTCTCTCTCTCTCTCTTTTTTTTTTTTTTACTTATTTTGGTTAAATTTTGAGATGATAAAGCCATGAATGTGGGAGCTGGCAGAAAACTCGGAGGTTCCCCAGTCCATGTGCCTTCGAGGAGAATCTGAGCCGGGTGGGGAAGGGACTTCCTGCAGATTCCAGAGCTGGCTGCTGGCACAGCCCAGAGAAGAACACACTTCCAGTGAGCATTAACAAATGCCACGGAGCACTCGTGGCTGCTGACTAAGGAGGACTGTGTCCAGTGGGGGGCAAATATAAATCAAAAAATCAATCAGGTAATCATGCGTGTCCAAATAGTGGCCCACCTAGCACCTGAGTGGTGAGGAGGGCCAGTCCATCAGCCCCAGCTCATCACGGGTGAGGAAGCTGAAGACTGCCTCCCTTTTAAATTTATTTTTAAGGAAAGAGGCAGGAGGTAATGAGCACAACAAGGAGCTGGTGGCAGGACCTTGCTCCTCCCTCAGGCCAAGGGAATTTTAGAAAACCCTCAAACTGGCTGTCTCCTAACCGTGACCTTGAATGGAAACCTTAGTAATGTCCTTGTCTTCATCTGGGGATTGGAGCCTGGTTGGTCTTGCACAGCCTTGGTGGGGGTGTTTGTGTCCAGTTGTGCAGACGCTGGGGCAGGGCAGGGTGCTGCAGGGCGCCGCTCCTGGGCTGGGTCTGGGGAGTCTTGCCTCTACCCCCTTGTCTTACTGTAATCCCCTAACCTGCCCCTCCCCCAGCTGGCTACTTGGCAACTTCCTCTCCTCCTAGCGGCCTCTTTAAGATGTGTATTTCAAAGGAACTTGAATTACATGCATGACAGACTCCTCACCCCAAAAACTCTTCTGCACACTGGAAGGAGTAGCAACCCCAGAGCTCTGAGGGACACCACCTAAGGACACTGTCACCTAGTCAGGTGGGGCAGAGCGACTCAGGGGGTGTGTTTCAGCCCCCCAAACCCTTCCTGGAGGCTGATTCTGCTCTGTCTGCCTAGGCTCTACCCTGAGTAGAAGGCCCAGGAACCAGGAAAGGTGGACCCCTGTGGCGGAGACCTAGGGCACCCCGACAGGCAGAGATGCTGGCTGCCTTTCAAACCAATATTCTTTAAATATTTGTTCAACATTTATCTGGAGTGGGGAGTGTTGGAGGAAATGGATTTGCAATGAGTAAGAGCGGTGGGCCTCTCCTGGATTCTGGATTTTGCCCTACACAGGAACCTTTTGTCAAGCAGAAAGGACAGAAATTCCCTGACAAAGTCACTTTCCCAGCTGCAGTGAGTTGACGTCCCGAAAAAACACTCTCCACTGCCCAATTTCTGCACTTCTCCTTTTCTCTTCAGTTTGTGGTTGAATATTTCCAAGCCAGACAGCTTCTGGGGAGGCTTATTACAGGATTTATTTTGGTTCTGTTTTTATTTCAAATTTATTTAAATATAGATGAGAACGATGAGCCTTATTTGGACTGAGCAGCTTGGAGTATAGTTGGTGTCCCTGAACCTGACCCCTTGAATTCGTTAAATACAGAAAGTGAAGCTCACATTCATATCCAAGCAGGAGTGCATTCTTGGAATACATACAGAATACAGTTTACCACTTTAACCCTTTCTGAGTGGACAATTCAGTAGCATCAAGTATATTCACAATGTTGTATAACCATCGCTGCTGTTTTCCATCATCCCAAGCAGAAACTGTACCAATGAAGCAATAGTTTCCTATTCTCTGTGTCCCCAGCCACTGGTAACCACCATTCTACTTTCTGACTATGAATTTGACTTGGTACATCACATGGGTTGAATCATACGCTATTTTTCCTTTTGTTTCTGGCTTATCTCTCTTAGCCTAACAACTGCACCTATCTTGTGGCATGTGTCAGAATTTCATTCCTTCAGAGGCTGAATAAAACGTGCCATTGTGTGTGCATACTGCACCATATTTATCCATTTATCCATCTGGATAGCTGAGCTGGCTTGACCTTTTGGGCTCTTGACAGTAATGCTGCTTAAACATGGATATTCAATTATCAATTTTGAGCCCCTGCTTTCAATGTGGGGGGGCGGGTGGTGCTATAACTAGAAAGGGTTATTGAATCATCTGGTATTTCCATGTTTGATTTTTTGAGGTGCTGCCATATCTGTCCAGCAGTTTTGGTGTATCAGTTCCATGGTTGAGATCTGGTACAGATTAATACATGACTTTCTCACTCAAATTTTCACTTGATTCACTATTCTTAAAAAAACATCATAGATGAAAGGTTGCATAATATTGCACTGCATTGCTAGGTCACAGTTTTTCTCTCCACTCATCGACTTTTAGACTTCAGCAAAAGATTTTAAATGGTGGTGATAAATAAGTTGCTTCTGGTAAATAGCCTAACAGTACACACTTGTTTGAGAAATATGTAACAATGCAGGTTGCTGCCTTCAAGAAGTTCTTTCCATTTCTCCTGGATGATTCTTGGGGCTCATCCAACTCAGTGGTTTTTAAAGGTTTTTTTGTTTTGTTTTGTTTTAAGCCAAGGAACTCTTACTCAAACAAGCCAGCCCACGGAGGCAGATGAATGGTAGCAGACAGATGAACAGAGGGATAGTGTGAAGAAGGGATGGGGGGTTGGGTGGTCTACTCCCTGAGACCCTGTCTCTTCTCCATGGTCTCTGGAGGACTTCAGGTTCTTTGGAACCAGGCTAGTCCAGTGCCTTCATTTAAAGATGAGCTGGACACTTCAAGAGAGGTGGAGACTTGCCTGAGGTCAAGTTCATTTCTTCATTCATTCAGTCATTACTCAGTACCTGCATGTCAGAATCACTCTCAGAACTCTTATTTTGGGAACTCTTTCTTTCTCAGAACTCTTCTTTCTGGCAGTAGGTGTGGAGAGAGACCAGGATGGAGCTCCTACCTCTGCTGTCCATCCTGGACTTCGTGTGCTGCTCCCCATTTCAGCTACCTACATTTGCAGATGCTTGTCCTTCAACCTGAGGATGCCCTTAACGCTTGAAGCCATCCTCTTTGAAACCCACCTGCACAGCCCCATGTGGGATGACTTACTTCTTCCTCTGTGGCCCCGGAACATGGAACTTCTATCTTCACCCACTCTTCTTTCCTTCAGTCCTGGGTAACAGTTCATAATTTCCAGGCCTAGCTCCCTGTTAGAGTGTAAGCTTCCTAGGAGGAGAGCTTAGGGGTTTGTCTCATCCTTGTATTCCCCACAGTGCCAAGCACACAGTAGGTGCTTTGTCATTGTTTATTGACTGGAATTAGTATAACCCCATATTTGGAGGATTCGAAAACCAAGGTCCAAATATGGGCAGCATGGAAGTCACGCAGCCCATCAGATGCTCAAGGGTCGAGGGCCCAGCTCCCAGCATTAACTATCCGACAAGGAGGGCAGCTATCTGGTGTGGTCAGGGCCTATTCTGTGCCTGTGTCCCGTAGAAGCCAGTCTGTGGCTCAGGGGTTTCTGAACCCCAGCGAGCATGGTTTTTTGACCTGGCATACCTGTTTTGATACCTGCAATTTACTTTCCAACACCTCAGAGTAAACATTATGGGATAGCATGTGAGGCCCACTTCAGTGTGAGAGGCCAAGAAAGCAGGTCCCCTTGGGGTGGTCAGCAAACCTGCCCTCCAGGATGCCCATGTTACCTCCAGAGGCGGCTGCTACAAGCCCTCCTGGTACCCTGTCTTTGGATCAACAACTGGTGCTTTTCCAGTTAGCACACTGGGGGTTAAAAATTGATTTTTTTATTGGGGATAAAATGTGAAACTTGTGGGGCTGGGGTTGTGGTGCTTGCCTAACACATATGAGGCACTGGGGTTGATCCTCAGCACCACATAAAAATAAATAAAATAAGTGTTAAAAAAAGAAGAGTGCTTTTTAAAAGAAAAAGTAGAACTTGTTAATTATCATGATGAATGTTACAGATGTGTCACACTGCGGAAATTCAAAGAAGGTTATGATGTGTGAATGTCCTGCAGTAGTGATTAGTCACTCCTCGCCCTTGGGCAAACATGACAGAGGATTCTTCCGCTCTGTCTCATCCAGGACTTCTGGATTCCATCGGGATGGATAAGAGAGAGAATTTTTTAATATTTATTTTTTTTAGTTTTCGGCGGACACATTTTTGTTTGTATGTGGTGCTGAGGATCGAACCTGGGCCGCACGCATGCCAGGCGAGCGCGCTACCGCTTGAGCCACATCCCCAGCCCAGTTTTACATGTAAATTTGAAGTAAATAGGATGAGCGCAGAAATGAGTCATGTTAAACAGTACTTATTATTGACACTAGGGGTTGAATCTCAGGTTGGCTGAACTGAGCTGTGGCCTCATCTGAAAATGGGGAGGATTCCAGTACTGATCTCATAGAGTTAGCGAGACTGGAATGAAATAATGAGCGGAATGTGCTTAGAACCTGGCTTGGTGTGTGAGCCCACGATTAATAGCGGCTTTTGCTGTTGCTCCTACTGCTATTATTACAATTGTTATTATTATTAATATGATTAGATACAGATCCCTGCTTCTAAGGAGTTTACAAGCTGGAATGGGAGAGAAGACATATATGTGGTAGTAATTAATGAATGAGGTAAAGGGTGCAGAAAAGAAGCCCAATAAAGAGCAAGGAAATTCAGAAAGACTGAACTTGCTCCCAATGGAGAACATTAGTGGTTAAGCTCTTATGCCAGCCAGCCTGGGAGCAGCTCTGGCTCTGACCCTTGGCCTTCTGAGCATGGGTAAGGGGTTGAACCTCTTTGAGACTGCATTTCCTTCTGGGTCAAATGGAGATAATAGAATCTGCTCCCAGGAACGCTGTGAGCACCACCCCTCCTGTGAACAACTGGCTAGATCACATGCCCATCCCAGGTTTTAGGCATCACCCCCCCCCCCTTGCCTTTCTGGCACTCTCACATGACCAGTCAGTCCCTAACTGTGGATGGATCCCTCAGTTACCACCTCTGCCACTATCCACCGGGCTGGTGAATGGGACCATGTGGTTGGTTCTATGGTGACCCTAGTAGGTTGCTGTGCTGCATGGCACCTGTGTTTCCATCCCTGGTTAGTGTCCTGCCCCAGGGCTTATGGCTGCTGCTCTTCACCTCCTGCTCTGATCAAAAAACCGACCTTCCTATTTCATAGGAAAGGGAGGCCAGAGAGAACATGCTGAATTTCCTTGTAACTCCTTTACAATTCAGCTCAATGTTCTCCACTCTTGTTTTCCTTAATCACACATTATTCTTATTAAAAAGAAAAGTGTTCAGGAAAGAAAGTCACTAATATCTAGACATACTCTTACTCTCTGAGATGGGTAGTGTTATCAGTCAGGATGAGGCAGGTTAGGCTGCAGTAACAAACAACCCCTACATCTTCAGGCCCCAATGTGTGTGTGTGTGTGTGTGTGTGTGTGTGTGTGTGTGTGTGTTCAGTTAATATGAACATCTTGGGCCAGCTGAGGCTATACTTTTTGTTCAAGGAACTAGGCTGATGGAATACCTGTCTTCTCGAATAAGTTCCATGGCACTAAGAGAGCCCTAGAAGGTCTTGCACAGGCAGTTAAATGCTTAGGCCCACTCCCATGTTTTTGGTCAGACTAGCTGCTTGGCTCTACCCAACCAACCACAAGGCAGCCAGGAAACGAAATCCTGTGAAGGTAGGGAACTGGAAATATCTGGAGAACAGCACTAAAAAGTACCTAGGTTGGATGTTCCCCATTGAGCCCAACTTGCTGATGTCAGTTCAGTCAGCCAAGGTATTGGCCTGGGTCCCACAGACAGAGCAGCCTGTGGGCTTTCCATTGTGAGTGCTAGGAAACCACACCTAGACAAGAAAACCCCAAAGTTGCTTCTCAGTCTGTAGCACTAAGCAGAGGAACCAAAGGGTGCACGTGGCTGCCCTCAGTTCTGCAGAAACAAGAGGCAGAAGCTCAGCAAGGAAGGAGGTAACCAGCAAGGGGGCAGACAGTACCTGCCGGGCTCCAGGCTCCTTCAGGGGGTACAATCCCTGCAGGGGGCAGAAGTGATGAGGTGGGATCTATTTTGGAACGGGGCTCTGCAGAAGGGCCCCTGCGCCATCTCATGAGTGGAGTGCCTCTGAGGTATTCTTGCTGTTTCTGTCTTATGTTTTGCTTGAGTGATGATGTTCTTTCTGAATGTTACACCTTGCTTACCCCCAGCCCATGCATACTTCTCCCCATGGCACCCTGTGCTCTTACCGGCAGGGCATCCCATGACCAATCATGAGCAGTGAGGAAGAAAGGACAGAGAGGTGGCCATCTCTCACAGAGGTTTCTGAGGCTTTCTAGGGCACAGATGAGGAAACTCAGGAAGGAGATGATTGACAGCAACACCCAGCTGCTTCCCTGGTCTCAGTGGTTTCCTGTGCTGTGGTTAAGAGACACTTTACAGCAGAGCCATGTTGGATTCCCAGGTGCCAATCCCTCCCGGCCTCCTCACTTCAAGGCTGAGTGGACTTGGATAAGTCACATCCCTCCCTTGGGGCCTCACGTGTAAAATGGGGCAGCTCAGAAGGCTGGGTACATGCTCGGGAGGAGAACAACCCAGCATAGTGGCATGTGAGATTGTCGGAGTCATCCAGAAGTCCATGGAGCTTAGATTAAGGGGGTGACTGGATGTGGTGGTGAGGAGGCCTTCGTCCTGGTTGTCACAGGGCACTCCCTGGGTGGAAGAACATGTCTAGAAGCATATGTTTGGCTGCAGGGCCCAGCTTCCCACTGGACAGTGAGCTCCAGCAAACAGAGGCCATGTCATTGTAAACCCAACAGCCCAACAGTGCCTGGCACATGGTGGATGCTAATATCGGTGCTAAATAAATATTTGAGTGAATAAACAGATGAACACATAGGTCCCTGTGACTGAATCAAGGGCTTGCAGACTTTCTATGGGGTAAGACGAGGTCAGGGAGTCCTTGACTCTACCTAAACCCAGCTCCAATCCCAACTGAGTCACCTTGGGCAAGTCCCAGGCTCCTTGGCTGTGCAGGGCACCAAGCAGCATGGCCCTGTCCTCCAGCTGTGGTGGAGGCCCAGCAGGAAGGAGGATTAAAAAATGCTCTGGAACTGCCAAGTCCCATTTGAGGACATGGGCACACAGTGGACTCCTTGGATACACAGAGTAGCTTGTGCCTGCCAGAGCCTGTGTGGCAGAGAGTTCTGGAATATCATCATCAGGAATTGAGGAGCTATTATTTATTGGGCTCTTGCTAATACCAGACCCTGCCCCAAGCACTTTATGGGCACATCTCGTCTCTGGTCCAAGAGAGGTATCCTTATGCTCATTTTACAGATGAGAGAAACCACGTCTCAGAAAGCTCAAGTCACTGGCCCAAATGCCCTTAGTCAACAGCCAGAGCCTTCTCAAATGCTGGCCCATGAGGAGGTGGAGACCCTTAGGCACCAGGGATGGTACCGCCTCAGCCTCCTGAGTAGCTGGGACTATAAGTGCGAACCACTTGAGGCCCTGCTACTTTTTGTGTTTTTTTGCAGCACTGGGATTTCATGCTAGGCAAATGCTCTACCACTGAGCTACACTGGCACCCCACGAGTAAGGAACTGTCCCTATTTTATAGATGAGTAAACTGAGGCTCAGAGAGGATGAAATGATTTCACCCAGGTTCACACAGCAACCTGGGATTTGAAGCTGAGGCTGTCTCATGCTAAGAACAGGTAGGAAAATGAAGACTTGTTTATTTCATTTGTTTGTTTGGAGAGATTGTTTTGGTTTGATTTTAGCTTCCTGCTAGGGTTCCTGCAACTTCTTCGTTAGAGACTAATTCTTGAAATGTTTTTTATGCTGAGTCAATTTATGACAAGAGACCCAGGAAAATCTAATAGAGGGGGAAAAAAAATCTAGGAGAAAACCACCTCAGGATTTTTAGTGAATTCTTAGACTTTGAATACCCCTGGCCACGCAGCCACTTCTTTGAGTTTACCTCACTTGGTGAGCAACAGATTTGGCAGGGAACCGATTTAGAGAGGCTGTGAGCACATAGGAGTGAGGGGAGCCTGAGGGGGTCCTGCAGGAAGCGGGCACAGCCGAGCCCTCCTGGCTTCAGGGACACAGGTAGAAGGAGAAATAAGGTCAGGGAGAATCACTCAAGGGCTGGGACTGCACCACCTCTGAGCAGCCACAGGAAGTACCCTGCATCCTACGGGACCAGTAGGCATTTAAAACAAGCCCTGTGGGCTGGGGATGTGGCTCAAGCGGTAGCGCGCTCGCCTGGCATGCGTGCGGCCCCGGGTTCGATCCTCAGCACCACATACAAAGATGTTGTGTCCGCCAAAAACTAAAAAATAAATATCAAAAATTCTCTATCTCAAAAAAACAACAACAACAACAACAAAAAAAAAACCACCAAGCCCTGAATCCCAGAGGGTTCAAGCTGGAAGGTGCTCGAAGAAGACTTCATTGAATTGTTTTATTGGTTCATTTTTACCTGGGATGACCCTGTGATTTATCCTCCAGATGGATGCCCTTCCGAGAATAAAAGGGAGAACTAAAATTACCTGTCAACTGATTCAGGGCAGGAACAAACCAGAGCCCCGCCACCCTGATTTTCCCAACCTCACTTCTACATCTGTAAAGGGAAGAAAATGCCTGCGCCAGGAGTAAAGAGGCACGCGCCAAAGCAAAATTAGGACACCGACTAAACGACAGCACAGCAGGGGATGGGGCCCCAGGAGACAGCAGCAGGGCTTCCATCAGCTGGCATCGGGGACCCTGCTACACACATACCAGGCCTGGCAGCGGGTCAGTGGGAGTCGGGGTCCTCAGGTACCCTGGGCATCTTTGTGCACACCCGTTCCTGTTTGTGCAGGGAGTAGGTCTGCTCCCACGCACCGTCCTCAGAATGAGGAATGCCCACCAAACATCTGGAGGAGATCAGAGCTGGCGGGCAAGGTGTTCCTGAAGTGTGTGGGGAAGGGGCTACACTGGGAGAGGAGTCAGGGAGCCTGATCGCCAAGGAGCTGTTATGTCCTCCGGGGAGGGCAGAGCTCACCCTACAGGTGGGACTATCCGCTCTGCGCTCTTATTCCTAAACCGGGCGTCAGTTTCCCTGTCTGGGAAGCAGACAGGTAGTAAGGATTAAATGAAACCATGGATGGAAACAAACTGTAGCCTTTATCATTATTAATAACATCCTGGGAGGCCAGCTCAGCCCACACTGGTTTAGGATCAGAAGAGTCTAGAGACAAAACGCTGCCTGGGGTGGTGGTGGTGAGTCCCATCACTAGTAGGCTTCAGGCAGAGGCTGTCTGGCAGAGTGCTGTACATGGGGTGACTCCCTGGAGGGAGGCTGGGCGAGCAGGACACTGGGGAGAATTGACTACTGGCATAAGAACCCGACCGACTTGAGCCCAGGTGGGCTGGAGTGGCTTACTTGTCTCTGTGCTATCTGTCAGCTGGGGAATAGCCCCGGGGCAATGAGGCTGGGGCTGGGACTTTGTCCCCATGAGAAATGGTATCTGCCTCTGGGAGGAGAAGAAACACACAGAGCCAGCCTGAAACTTTTTACTTCTCTCCCACCAAATGGCTGCTGGCTGCTTTGGGGGCTTCCCAGCTTGGCTGAGGAAGGAGAAGGCTTCTTAAGAACTTGACTCTCAGCGTTCGGAGGGCAGCCACACGGAGCCTGGGGGAGGTGCAGCTCCCTGTGCAGATGGCTTTCCTCTGTGCCAAGGCGGCCTCTGCGCTCCATGCCAGGCTCTGAGCTGTGGCCTGTGCCTACGGCTCTGAAAGATCCACCCGCTCAGCCGCTCCAGGTCTTTGCCTAAAGTCTGACTGGGCATTGGTGCACCGTGAGCCCCTAGAGCTGCGACACAAATGCAGAGTGAGAGACACTGTTCAACCTTGTCATCTGCAGAGCGACGGGTGGAGGAAATTAACCACACACTAGGTTCAGTTCCCACACCTGCGGGCCTCCCCTGTGCGGCACAAGAGTTGATATTCACCTTAGATCCTCAGACAGCTGTATGACATCTTGTCACCCTGACACCCAGCTAGACAGCAGTCACCCTGCCTAGTCACACATCCATTGCTGCTTCTCTCTTCCAGAGGCAGGTGGAGCCAGCGGGGGTCAGATGAGCAGGCCAAGGTGGGGCACTGAATCCAGCCTGGACCCCACGGCAGCTTCCCATCCTCTAACTTGCAGCCCTCCAACGGGCGAACTTGTTGGCAGCACTTGGGGTCCTCCCCTGGCCTTCAGGACGCTTTTATTCCCAGATGTCCTGCCTCTTGACTGTGCCCTTCTCGTTTCAGGGTGGTGCCCTTTAAGGACCACCCTCCCGCCCTTCCCCATTCCATTTCTCTGCCTTTGCACACATCAGACTTGCCCACCTCTCCCTGTCCCCCCCTTTTTTTTGGTACTGGGAATTGAATCCAAGGACACTTTACCACTGAGCCACCTCCCCAGCCCTTTTTGTTGTTTTGAGACAGGGTCTCACCAAGTTGCTTAGGGCTTCACAAAGTTTCTGAGGCTGGGCTTGAATTTGCACTCCTCTTGTCTCAGAGGTTTGTCCCAAGCCACTGGGCTTACAGGTGTGCAGCACTGCACCCAGCTCGGCTTCTCCTTTGCCAGCACACTGGAACTGTCACATCCGGCTCCAGAAGGCTCTTCCATTGCAGGGCTGTCTTCAGTTGGTTCCTCAAACTCAGTGCATCTAAAAGAACCCTCTACTTCCTCCATTCTCAACCTCTTATTCTGTTTCTCAGCCAATGGCAACACCACTCACCACCGACTGCAACCAGAAGGCTGGGCATCGGCTCGGAGCAGAGCTTTGCAAACTATAGTGGGAAGAGGAGGGAGGGCCATCTGAGACCGCCTGAATCTGAAATGCAGATTCCCAGGCCTGACGGACATTCAGGTTTGGTGGCCCTGGGTGGGTCCCAGGGAGCTGCGTTTCTATCAGGCTCCAGGCCATGTGGATACTGCTGGTGTTCCACACTGAGCAACGCTGGGCTCTTTCCTCCTGTCTCCTTTCTTCCATCCCACTGCTTACTGTTATCATTATTATGAAAATAATATCATTTATGGAACGCTTGGGTGCCATGCCCTATAGGAGGCCTGACTTTTAACCTACAAATGCTTACTGACTGCTGTGAGCTTCTGCATTAGTGCAAAAAAATATCTGCCCCCGAATTTTACATTCTGGTAGAGAAAGAAAGAAATTTAAAAGACAATTAAGAAAACTGCCAGAGCTGTGGCTGTGGCTCAGTGGTAGAGCACTTACCTCACACATGTGAGGCCCTGGGTTCGATCCTCAGCACCACATAAAAATAAATAAATGAAATAAAGATATTGTGTTCATCTACAACTAAAAAAAAAAAAGAAAGAAAGAAAAGAAAACTACCAAAAGAAAGCAACTTTAAATCAAGGAAGGTATCACCAAGAAGGTGACATTTAGGCAAAATTTGAAAGAGAATTCATTTCATGTGACAGAAGTTCACGTGATGCCACTTTCTTCATTTCTCCCAAACCACTGCTGCTTCCTTATCTTCCAGTCACTTCCGTTGGTTTGGTCCGTCTTTCCCCTGGACATTGACAGTGCCTCCTGGCTAGTCTTCCAGGCTGGAGATTTTCCTTCTCCCACCCACCCTCACCCTACAGCTAAAAAGGAAATCGTGTAGGACGCTTTGCCTAATGCCACAGAAGGATCCCCCAGTCTATTAGGATGAAATGCAGCTTCAAGATGAGATTCTGCGAGGTCCTCCATCTCCTCCCAGCTCCCACCTCCCCGCTGCCCACCCAATATATCCTCATACTTCAGCTGCTTTGGACCAGAACTTCTCAACTTCCTGTTCCCTATATGTACCCTGAACTTACCAGCAACCACCCATCCTTATCTCCTTCCTTCTGCATGAAGGAGAAGCCTTCTGCCCTCTTCCTGTGCCTGAGGCAACCCCACTTGGCCCGGCAAGAATGCCTTCAACTCTGTCTTCTCCCTCTGAGCCTTCCAGCTCCTTCTCCCCCTGGCTCTGACTTTTCAGATGACTTCCACATCTGCTTTGTACTCTGGAAATACTTCCCTTTTTTCTCCAGTCTCTTCTAGCTGACACCCTATCTCCAACCCTTCTCAGACCAGCATCTTGAAAGAGGTCCCTACAGTGACCTCACCTGACTTTCACTTAGGGGCCCTGAAACCTAGCATTGAGCTGTGCACTTGCATTGAGTTTCCTGACGCCAGAGGTTAAAGGCAATAGCTATTTGGCAACTTCCTCTGGAGGCTGCAATTGTCTCACAAAATACATATGTTTAAGTCCCAACCCCTGGTACCTGTGTATGTGACCCTTTTTGGAAAGAGGGCCTTTATAGATGTCCTCAAGTTAAAATTAAATCCCAATGGATTGTGGTGAGTGACACTCCATGGCTAGCATCCTCCTAAGAGAGGGAAATTGGGACACAGAAGACCCATATGGGTAGGACATCTCGTGACAACAGAAGCAGTTTGTAGGTTGGTGGCCACAAGGCATCCCAAGGATTGCCCGAAACTACCAGAAGCCAGGGGGCGTGGAACAGATTCTCCCTCTGAGCCTCCCCAAAAAAAACCAGCTTTGCCAACAGCTTGATTTGGGACCTGTGACCTCCAGAACTGTGAAACAACAGATGTCTGTTGTGTTCAGCTGCCCAGTCTGGGGTAACCTGTCACTGCAGCTCCAGAAAGCCAATGCACTGCCCGTCCACCTGTCCTCCATTCCCCCCACCTCCTCAGTTCCAGGCCCTGTGCAAGGACCACCTCAAGGTAGATGGCACATCACTCTGTCCTTGAGAACCTTGGAGGGAAGATGGAGGCAGGCCCAGCCCCCTGTGCTACAGGAACCTGGAAGGAGCAGCCACACATGGACTGCGGGGACCCAGGGGAGTATTTGCTCTGGCAGAAAACAGACCTGTGAGGAGGTGGCATTGGGTTGTGAGCCTGCACGTTTCCCAGCCAGGTTTGCTATGCAAGTGAGAGTGGGCTCTTCCCAGCCGCGGAGCCCGCATGGGCCCTGCCAAGCCCTTGCCACCTAAAAAGTAACAAGTCAAAGAGCCATGAGGGATTCCGGGAATGCTGTTTCACCTCATTGTGTCTGGGTGGGAACTGTGAGGCTCAAGCAGGGGAAAGGACTTGCCCAAGGTCATGTGGCTTAGGAACCTGGCCGTTGGCCTCTTACATGTGCTATTGGATTCTCTTTTTTGCTAGTTGTATTGTTAGCGTTGATTTAAACTTTTTTTTTTTTTACATTTTCTCATTGCAAGCCATTTGATTTGCAGGCTGGGTGGGAGGGAGGCCCACTGCATGCCCCGTCATCTCCAGAGTTGCCGTGTCCTCACCCTGGCCTTTGCTGTGACCCGCGTGGGAGGGAAGTCCTTGCCAGGCCCTACCAGACCTTGAGTTCTGCCTCAGGAAGCTGGGTTTCCCCGTGATTTGCGTGGCTGCTGGCCTCCATTTCCGTGTCAGAACCAGAGCCCTGGTTCCTGGTTCCTCTTTTCTCTCACTGGGACTTCCCTGGGGAGGGATCAGGGAACCCCTGAGTGGACTGGCCATTCTGTGGCATTCTATCCCTCACAGAAAGCTAAAGCTGGCCGGTTCATAAGGAAGGATTGCAGGGAGCCAGGCCTGAGTGGAGGAGGCTTTAAATCCTGCAGAGTGGGCGGCCTCCTAGCTGGCGTCAGGCAGCATGTGGGAAGGGGGAGAGGGCCTAGGGCCTGGGTGGCCTGGCCTCTGGAAGGAAGAAGGTTCCAAAAGCCCATTTGGAAAGGTCCAGCCACGTCACCTCCTCCAGGAAGCCTCCAGAGATTCCCCAGGTAGACTTCTGTGGGAGCCTGGATCTCAGCGGCACTCCAGGCGCTGGCCAGGCAAAGTAGAGTGGAGTTGGAAGGGATGCCTACTTCACAGATGGAGGGGAAAGCCCTGGCAAAGGAGGGGGACGTGCCTCGGTCACACAAGCAATCCTGACAGTTCTAGCATCCTGCACAAAACTTTCTCCTGAAGGGAGAATCGCCAAGGGCAACGTCCCCCACTCAGCAGCTGGGAAGTGCCACTGGGCAGAGTTGTTTTGTCTGTCTTTCCTCCGAAAATCTGATTTCTTCATATTCATAAGTGAAAATGGCTTGCAGGTCCCCTTCCTAACGCGGCCCTTGTCTGGACATACTGGTTCCTGAAATGAGCCACGGGATGTCCTTTGTGAACATCTGTGGGACTGCAATGGCATGCTTCTCTTTTCCATTAGGTCTACTCTCCAGTTCTTTTTCTAATAAAGTAGGCTTTCCAGCTCGTTAATTTCCAGATCTTTATATTTTTTCCTCCCACCCCCTCCAGATCTTTATCTTAATAAATATTTAAAAGAAAAATATGTAAAAGAAAAAAAAATGTCTGCTTCTGCTGTGATTTTGGCAGAAGTTCCCGAGTGGCCCGCACGCCCGCCCACTCCTCCCCGTTGTCTTGCACCTGGTCAGTTCATGCATCCTCGCCGCCTGGGCCCCTGTAGATTTCCACTCACACTCCACAGCTGTCTAGGAGCTCCTAACAGGGGCCTGGTACTATTCTAGGAACTTGAAAAGCCGGCAGTGAACAAAAGGGCAAGACTGTCCCAGTCTGATCGGAGTTTTGTTCTAGTGACGTTGACAACCCTGCCTTGAACCACACCCATTAGCATCCTGGCTTGGTCTGACTTCCCCACCGACAGGGGTAGGAGAGGTCAAGGTCGGGTAGAGTCAAGGAAAGACCCCCCAGAAACCACACAACTGGGCAGGGTTCTGACCTGACCTTCAGTTTCCTTTTTCATGACTATCATAATCTTTATCTTGGGTTTGAATGAAAGTCAGATGAGGCTTTGTTGACAGCAAGAGGCTCTAAACCGGACGTGACTGTGATCTTGATGGAAGCTGAGCTTCTCATCTGTTAAAGATGTAGTTCTGAGGCAGGGGGCTGGCCTGCATGGTTTGTCAAGATTCTCTGAAGCCAGGGGAGGGGTGACCCTTTCTAGAAGGGGGAGGACAGCTTTCTGGATTAGGTCAGGATTCCGCCCCCCCCCCCCAGGGCCATCTGCCCAAGGAAGTGTTGGGAGGAACCCAAGGAGGGCAGGTTGAGGAAATCCTCCACTGGTTGCCATCTGCGCTCTGAGCCTTGTCCTTGGGTGGGAGCTCTTGTAAGGTGTCAACAATGCCAACTTCTTCTTATCTAGAAAGAGACAAACCTACAGCATGAAGAAGGGGATTAGTCCCAGGGAGGGACTTCCTTATGCAAGGGACTATAGCTGGGGAGGGAGGCTTGTGGCCACAGAGCGAATTCTCCAGCATGGCTGTTGTACACTTTGTCCCAGACTGGGTGGGACAGAGCTAGATCTCAAGATGGCTTGCTGTGTGTTGCTTAGAGAGAGTCATGATGATTTCATTTCTCCAGCCTGGACTGGCCTCGGTGGGGACACAGCCTATGGGCACAGACTCTTCTGACTGCAGTGGTTTGTCAAGTCAGCTGCCACTATCATTTCAGCTAGACCCCTGAGTCTGCAGCTAGCTCTTACGATCATGGAAGACTTCTTTTTCTCTTTCTACGGCCTCTTCCAGGACTGATGTGATCACAATGTCTTTTTTTTTTTTTTTTTTACAAAAACGTATATATGAGAGGATGACAACAGTGGGTTAGTTGAATATCAGGGGCTAACAATTCTTGAGCACTTTGAGACGCAGCATGTCCTTGAGGACTATCTAATTCTTGTAATGAGGGGTATTATATATAGCACCTACCCTCCAAATGCTATCATTCCCTTTTGACAGATGTAGAAGTGGAGGCACAGAGAAGTAAAGTAAGTTGCCTAGGATCGCACAGCATAAGGGGCAGAGCCAGAAACACAGTCGGGCAGCCAGGCCTCAAGAGTCTGTCCTTAGTATCAGCGTGTTTTACAGCACCTCAGTCACCCTGAGAGGTGGGGACTGTGATGATTCCCATTTCAGAGCAGGAAACCAACCAAATTGCTTTATCACTTGTAAGCATCAGCAAGCATGTCTTCTGTGACCACCTAAACATATTTAGGATGAAACAAACAATGACAACTTTCAAGCTTCATTTCTATATGTTTTTTGCCAAGAACACTTAACCCTCACCCTGCCACAGAGGCAAGCAGGGTGGAAATCTTGACCTTCCTGTTTCCCAGCAGGAAGTGGTCTGGGATGCAAAGCCAGGGCTCCCAGCACAGGGCTGCGGCTTCCTCCACCCAGTGCTGAGGTCCCGGGATTCTCTGTCTTGGGAGGTGGAAGATGGACAAGGGCTGAACGTGGGCACACGTTCAGACACATCTGTGTGCTGCCAGGACTGGAGTGATGAGATTCCTTATTCCGTTCGTGGCTGGGCAGCCCTGGATTTGGATTGGCAGAGCACCTATGGTCCCCTGCCTCTGAGTTGAGGAATGACCCTGATCGTGTGCTCCTTTGTTTTGAGAGCTAGAGGAGGAGAGTGGGTCAGGGGAGGAGGAAGGCTGCTGGGTCTGAATCCTCCAGGAACTGCAGGGTCACATCCTGCCCTGCTGGTCTGAAGTGCTGTGGCTTAACCAGCCTGGAGCCTTAGCCTTCAGTCCCCTGGAGGCCCCCAGGAAGGAAGAACAGCACTGTGTCACCAGGGAGACACCCCAGCCTCTCAGAGCCTCATCTGTGAAAGTGGCGAAGGGCCCTCTCTACTGAAACGTCACTCTCAGGGTCCATGCAAAGTTCAAAGACCACGCCACACACTGGAATCTCACGCAAGAGATTTATTGTCAGAAGCATGAAGCAAACCCACAAGGCTGTGGCTCCCAGGAGAGCAGCCGCCTGTCAGCCCTCACAGAGCTGCTTTATAGCCCCAAGAGGAATTCCATAAGCTGCTTAGGAGTTGTGTCATAAGCTGGGGTGGGGCTGATCCTTTAGCAGGCCCATGTTCTTGTGGGAAGTTAAGCAGCACTGCCTCAGAATTGAAACCTGGGAGCCTCTAGGTAAAATGGCAAATCTGATGCCAATATTCCTCCTTTTTGTTTTTATAGATACTGGGGCTGGGGACGATGGTCTTTCTTCTGTAGCTTCTTCCTGTTGGTTAGGGGCGAAGAATCTCATTCCTGTAAAGGGGGTCACGGAGGGTTTTAGGTAGGGGCAGAGTCTCTGGAGTTGGAGGAGTTGACCACGAGTTGTATGTCTCCATCTTGGGCGTCAGGGGCTGGTAGTCTTTATAGTGGCCTCCTCTGACCTAGAAGAGTCTTCTTTAGGAATCAGCGGGGAGCTTTGGAGGGTTGGAAGTCAAGGTTTTGGAAATGTACAAAGACAGAGGTCCTGTGGGGGTTGCCGTATAGTGAGATGGTGTGAGCAGTTTGAGATGGGAATTGTGAGTCCAGTGTGGAATGCCCTTGAGTTTGGCTGCAGAGGGGGGTAGTTGAGATTACCCTGAATGCCCCTTCCATTTTGAGGTTAGTGAAGGAGGGAAGTGTGGTGGGGAAAGAAGAGGACTAGAGAGAAGAGAACTCCCAGAGTCAGAGAAGCATGAGGCCTTAGGATTGGGCCGCAGTTGATCGGCATGGGCTCACAGTACATTTCTGAGACAGTGTGAGAGGGGTCATTAGACGACGGGGGGGGGGGGGGGATTGGTCTGAGCTAAAGCAAGGGAGGAGCCTGGGGGACGTTAGGGCCTTCGGAAGGGGGAAAATGTTTCAGGGGGTTTTCATTGGGGATAGGGTCCCGTGGAACCCTTTAAGGTAGGGGTCCAGTACCT
>NW_026000051.1:9621265-9659583 GCF_001458135.2 Marmota marmota marmota
GGGGGGGGGGGGGGTTGCTGAGCTAAAGCAGGAGGAGCCTGGGGCTTAGCTCGAAGGGGGAAATGTTTAGGGGTTTTCTTGGTAGGGCCCTAACCCTAAGTAGGGTCAGTCTAAATTTAAGTTTAAGCCAGTCTAAATGTAATTCTAGTGATAGTTTAGCCAGGGTTGATTTTAGGGTTCGATTGGTTCCTTCCACCTTTCCAGACGACTGAGGATGGTAGGGAATGTGAAAAGGCCAAGGAATATTTAGGGCCTTTGAAATGATTTGGGATATTTGGACGTAAACTCCGGGCCACGGTCAGTCTGCAGTGACCAAGGCAACCCAAAGCAGGAATGATTTCTTCGGTCAAGTTGTCAGCTACCATTTGGGCCCTTTTATTTGTAGTCGGGAAGGCCTCTGTCCAGCCGGGGAAGGTATCTACCAGGACCAGGAGATATTTAAATCTCTTGACTGTGGGCATATGGGTGAAGTCCATCTGCCAATCAGATGCGGGCAAATGGCCCTGGGCTTGATGGACGGGAAGGCAGGGGGGTGAAGGTTTGAGTTGGGATTAGACCTTTGGCAGATGTCACAAGAGACAGAGAGGGTCTTTAGGAATTTTGAGTCCTGGGGGAGAGGGGAATATAGAACTCCATGTATTCTCACAGGGCAGAGGTTGGGGTGAAAGAGGTTATGTAGGTCAGTTAGTGGTGGTTGGGGTTTGGGTCTGAGGTGAGGAAGACAGCGTCCTGACGGGGGCCTCTGCCTGTCTGGCTGCCTCATCAGCTTTGTGGTCTCCCTTGGAAACGGGAGAGTTGCAGTGGGGAGGTGGGAGGCCTCCAGCAGGGGCACGATGTAGGAAGCATGAACCAGTGAGGTCCCCGTGGTGGTGAGGAGTCCCCTCTCCTCCTCCCGTCTGGCTGAGTGTGACAAGAGAATGTGGAAAGCATATGTGGCGTTGGTGTAAACGTTAAGGGTGTAGCCCTGAGCTAGGGTGAAGGCCCTGGTGAGAGCGATAAGTTCCACCTGTTGGTTGGAGGCGTTGCCGGGTAGAGGCTTGGCCTCAATGATTTCATTAAGGATACTACAGGGTATCCAGCCCTGCGGGTGCCCTGGTGAAGAAAAGAGCTTCCATCAGTAAACACTGTGCCGGTGGCCTGTGGCAGGGGCCTCCCTCGAATGTGGGTAGGGTGAGGTAGAAGCTCTTCTAGGGTCTACACAGGAGTGGAACAGAGGATGGGAGTGTTTTGAGGGAGAAGGGAGAAGACTGGCCAGATTGATCGGTGGACAGGGTTGAAAAGTCAGTGTAGAATCCTCTACAAGGGCAACTTTATGGGAAAGAATCCTGGAGGGAGGAAGAGTTTGCAGGCCTTTGAGTTCACAGAGGTGATATGGAGAGTGGACTGTGATAGGAGAACCAAAGGTTAGTGTTTTTGATTCTTGTACAAGGAGAGCCTTTGAAGCTAAAGTTCTCAAGCAGGTGGCCCAACCTTTAATGGTTATATCTAGTTTCTAGACCTGACAAACAGCCCATTTCCTAGGGCCTCTTCCTGAAACAGATGTTTATTCTTTTGGCAGGAGCTGGAATGTGCTACCTTCCCTTCTTCTGAGCCCTGCCTCCTTCTGCAGGACCGAGCTCAACAGAACTTTGTTGTTTTGCCTTTTGCTCTGGAAGGAAAGAAGCAGACAATGAGGTATGTGAAATGTTGAAATGATTTGCTTCTGCCAGGCCTGGGTCACTGCGAACTGCGAGCAGGCTGCCGCGTGGACCCACCTGGGGAAGGATCTATTCCCCTAGCCTCTGCCTGGTCCCTGCAGTAGTTTTGGAAGGGAACCAAGTCCCTTTCTCCCCAGGATTGGATCTGGAAGCAGTAGTTGGTGGGATGCTGGCTCAGGGTCTTTCGCTGTAAGTTCTACTTTATTTTGCTTCCTTTGGCAGGATCTCGTAGGGCTGTGGCTGGCAGTGGCTGTGGCCTGGACTTTTCTCTGACGGATCCAAGGTGACAATGCAGAGGCAGGGTGTGAGTCTTGGGATCTTGGGGGTGGGATTTGTGGGTGGACGTGGAGCCCCCTCAGGATGGGGCAGCACCTCCCTCTTGCTTTGGTTCCCTTTGGAAAAATCCTCGCACAGTGATTTCTGGGCCAGGCAGCAAGTAAAAGCTGCTGCTGGATCCAGGCTTTAGATTTCCTGAAGGGGATTCAAGAAAAGGCACTACAAGATGTAACTGAGGGAACAGGTTGTTCTGTTTGTGATGGCTGCATGAGGGTTAGCCATGTATTTAGTCTGAGCCCTGTCTCTCATTTTCCTGTGTCTGTGTTTACTCTGACCCTTATAATGAAAAACAGACCTGAAAACAGGCTTCCCTGCACTTTTCCCCCACGATCGCACCAGGCTTCCTTCAGTGGGGAGGGTTTTCCTGTACCACAGTTTGGAGTGGTTTCAGGATGATATAGCCCTGTCCCTTCCCTCCCCACCCCAGGTACGGTCCTAGGGCTGAGAGGGGCCTGCAGGCAGAGGGTCCACCTTTAAAATCCACAACTTCTGGGTGTGCCTAGTGATCTCAGGCTAGCTACTCCCTTTCCCTAAAGCTCAGTCTGCTCAGCCAAAAGAAAGCCACCATAGTGAGGAATAAACAAGATGATGTGTATGAGGATGCCCCACACCTGATACCCAGGAGCTGAGACAGTCAGGTTCCCCAGGTGGTTCAAGGAAAAGCTGGATCTACAGAGAGTCCAGCTGGTGTTTGGCTAGCTTTGGGTCATCTGCTAAGTAGTAATCATAAGAGGCAAGAAGAGAGGGTGCCCCAAGCAGATATGAATGGCGACTCTGTGGCTAAGCCCCCATGATATGGGCGCACCTTTAGAGATTAAAAGAGGGCACAGAGGCTGGCTCCCTGAATTGAACCCCAGCTTCACCACTTTATGCTATATGACCCTGGACAAGTTATTTAACTTTTATGAGCTTCCGTTTCACATCTGTAAAATATGCTGGAAAGAGTTGAGCCCAGGGCCCGGCCTGGCCTGGCTCAGTCGAGAAAGCTCCAGGCATTGCAGGGCTTGCACTGATTCCATTTGGGGGCCTCCTTAAGGAAAGAAATGCACAGTGGCAAATACAGTATTAGGTATGGGAGTGAATATTGAGACTATGAGAAGGGATATCACAACAAATGACAAAAGGGACAAATTCCCCAAGTATGACAAAAACCCAGAAAATAACACAATAATAAAATGCTGGAAAAATGAGACAAAGCTGGCTCCTCCTTCTTGGCTGCTGGGTGCACCTGTCGTATTTTGTCTGCATACTCTCTACCTCTTATTGTTGTGGGGCAGGTCGCTCAGAAAACATATCAAGTCCCAGTGTTGTCCAAATTGAAGAGTCCTTATTTAGCCGGCCAGCCGGCGGCAGCTCCCCACAGGACCCATAACTGTCTCTGCAAGGAACAGCCCCAAGCCTGAGAATTTTAGGATATTTAAAGGCAAAAACCACATCTGGGTTGATGTAGCTGCAAGCAAACAGGTACAGAAGCTGGATTGGGCAGTTAGCGAGACAATGCAATGGGTACACTGGTATTTCCCACGGGACTTTCCAGCTTGGCATAGCAGCAAGCAAGCAGAGGGAAGGGGGTCAAAATGACCCTAATTCAGTACAAGTTAGAGAATGGTTACTAACATCTAGACAATCAATCTCTGACAAGGTGCATCACCCAAGAAAAATGGAAACCAAAGAGAACAATTTTCATTGTATAAGAATTGCTGTTTTGTGTTGCCAAGCATGCTATGCCAAGTATGCTAGGTAACTATTAATGGGTTCAGGGATGTGGCTTTCCCACAGGAGAAGCATTTCTTACATGATATGGAGTCTCAGGGTAAAATGGAGTCTGTTTGGTCATTGCCCATATAGCCTGGCCCATAACATTCATTATCTTGATGTGGATTTCCTAGTGTCATCTTCAATAGAAGACTGAACACAAGATAAATCAATGTTGCCTCTAGTATAGCTCATCTGTGGTTATTTTTTCTTCTTTTTTTTAAAAATTCTTTTTTTATATATATTTATTTTTTTAGTTTTTGGCGGACACAACATCTTTGTTTGTATGTGGTGCTGAGGATCGAACCCGGGCCGCACACATGCCAGGCGAGCGTGCTACCGCTTGAGCCACATCCCCAGCCCAGTTTTTTTTTTTTCATCACAGAGTTTAGAAGAGTTTCTTTCAGCTTCACGGTTTGTTATTGGTGATGCTATATCTGTAAAGCTTTAGGTAGTTTCTCACTCAGGTGGCTCCAGCCAGGTCTCCAGAGAACTCAACCCTTTGATCCTCTCTGGGCACAGTAAGCAGCTGGACCTCCTGGATGGGGCAGGCATGCGGTGGCTGTGGGGCCAGGACCACAGCACCCCTGAGCAGGGAAGGCAGCACGCATAGTGCAGTTCCTTGTCCTTGGGACCCAAGGGGAGGATCCTGGGCAGATTGTTCCTAGGACCCAGGTGGGTATACAAGCTGGGTCAGCCCTTCATGTCTGCCTACAGAGGCAAAGGCCACCAGACCTAGGCAGTGATTCTTCCAGGCAGGGTCAGCACCCTCTGCCTCTAGGAAGCATTTGGGACTTCCCTACCCCCACCCCAATAGAAATCAGGCCAGGTCTTGCAAGGGGACACATGCAGCGAGGGATCCCATGCCCAAGCTTCATCAGCTCCTGATTAGCCACTTCTGCAACCTGTACACATTGGTTGAGGAATCCTATTATTTGTTCACCGCATCAAGGAATTCACATGGGCACTGCAGCAAGATGTTCTTTATGTGGCCGAGTGACCTATTCTTTTGAAAAAATGAGGCTTCCTTTCCTGCAGCTAATTTCTTGTTGGGTCCTGAGTCAATCAGGAAAGCCTGTGAGGGAAGTCTAGGTCCAAAGACTTGTTTCATAGACAAGGAGACTGAGGCACTAGGCTAACCAACAAGTCTCCTGTGAGAAGCAGTCCTAGCTTCCTCCCCAGCCCCACATTAGCACAAGTACCTGGCAAAGAGGAGGAGCCATGCAGCTGGCCAGGCTGCACCCTTCCCTGAGGGCCAGCAGAGCTGACTTTATCACAATACACAGTGGCTGCTGGTGCCCTCTGCTGCTCTGGAGGACCAAGGATGCTGTCCTAGGCAAACCCACAGCTCTGCGTGCAGGGCTCAAGTCTTTTCCCTTAAAAAGCATCATTATTGGGGGCGGGGGGATAAGAGAGGACAATAGGCAGAGTGGTTGCAATCAGAATGTCAGAATGCACATATGAAATTGTCATAATGAAACCCATTATTTTGTACAATTAATATGCACTAATAATTATATATAATAATACAGAAGCACCATCATTATTACAGCTTCCTTTTGTGGAATTTTCTGACTGCTGGACATGATGTGCTTCATAGTCATGGTCTACTTCTGTCCTTTCCAGAACTCTCTCTGAGGAGGGTGTTTGCATCTGCATTTTGCATATTAGACAAAGGTTCAGAGAGTGAAAGTGGCTTGTTCAAAGATTCTGCTGATGTAGGTCTTAGACTTAGAGCTAACTTTTACCTAGAATGCTGGATCTAAACACCCTCATTTATAATGGATGGCATGGGGGACCAAAAAATGGAATCTCAGGCTGGGGCTGGGGCTGGAACTCAGTGGAGAGCTTGCCTCGCATGTGCAATGCCAAGTTCTATCCCTAGCACCACCAAACAACAGCAACAAAACAAAAAGGAATGGAGTCTTGTCCAGGGTCATCAACATCCAGGGACAACTTACTGTTTCATTTCCTTTGCTACACTTGTCACCACCTGACACTCTACCCTGTTGAGTCCCAGGAATGGAAGAAGCTCCATGTTGGTCTTTACTCACAGGTCTCCAGGTCCAAGAACCACCTGGTGCACAGTAGCTCAGTTCCGTGTCGGTTGTTGGATCCATGGGGCAGCAGAACTGAAGCTCCTCGGGTTCTCCTTACTCATTTGTTCATAAGAACTCAGAATGTACCTGCCTGGGTCCATTCCAAAAGCCCCAAATGCTTGAAACACAAAGCAGTGGTAACCCCTCAGGGATGAGAGAGGTTCCAGGGCACAGTAGAGGGATCATGGGCAGAGAAGAGAACCTGGGCTGGTTGGGCTACAGCAAAGTGAAGGTTTGGTTTCCTCTGCCACCATTTTCACCCTGTTGACTCCTATACTCAGAGATAATGGTGTTTTCAGACCTCTGAGTGCAGGACTATTTAGCTGAGAGTTTTCCCTGTCTACTGGGATTCTTCCAGAGAGGAAGTCTGTTTGGAAGGAATACTTGCACTTCACCCTGTCAGGGTGGACCTGTGAGGTTCTCTGAAGGAGTGTGTGCTGTTCTGAGTGAGACAGGAAGGAGGTGGAGAGGAGAGAGTTAATGTAGGGACCACATGGAAAGGTCTGTCTGACCCTTCAGGGAAATATCAGCAGAAAAGGAGGAGGGGAACACAGAGCAGCGGAGGTGGTAAAATGCTGGATTTATAGTGAGACTCTGCCTTACAAAATGCCCCACATCTTTAGCTTGATCTGCACACGTTCTAGGATGTGAGTGGTTCTATTTGGAAGCCAAGTACAGGAACCGAGTTCTGGGTGGCTAAGTCCTGGGAGTGGTCTGAGAGCAGCCCCTGTGGGGCTACAGAATGGATTTAGAGAGAAACATGAGTGTTAAGTCAGAGTTCTGAGGTGGCAGGAGGTCCCACAGGTTGTGCACCCAGGGCTGGCCGAGTTCACCAGCAGTCGGGCCAGAGGACGTCAGAGCTCCACTCTCCCACTTAAAACAGGGTATTGGTACTGAGCAGCTCTTAATTCTGAGGACTGCCCTTCACAAGAATTTAGAAACAAATTGATGTTTTTTCCCCATTAGGTGACAGTCCACCATCAGTCTTCAGAATTACACAGTTTTGAAAATTCTGAGAGACAAACATAGAAGAAGGACTTTTTGACCACACTGGCTGTCCAATGCCTTGTTTTGTTCACAGAGAAAAAATGTTTAAAAAGTCATGGTGGCTGCCCTGCCAACCCTTCTTTTCCTGGAGACTTGGGTTCCAGATTTCAGGAAGCATGTCGATACCCATTTCTAGTGCTTTGCTACAGGATACAAAATTGGCTCATTCAGACAGCTTTCAATTATAAATCTCGTACCAGAATAAAGGTTGGCCTTAGCAAAAGAGTAAGTAGATTTGAGCCATCTATGAGGGCCAGAAAGAAATGGGTTGCCTCTGATGCTTATTCCTGAAATGAAAACAGGTATCAACACCTGCACATTTGGGGCCGGGATTAGGGAGTGTGCCCGAGTTGGGTTCTGACATGAGCATCAATGTTCTGCACCAGGAGAGTTTTCATGTGGCTTTGTTTAATGCTCTTTCCAGTCGGGAGACAATTTGCATTTGATCCTCAGCAGGTGGGGTTGGTAAAGCTGGCCACTCAGCCAGGGGCACTCTTGCCTCTCAGCACGCTGCATTCTTGTAGCAGAGCCTGGGGCTTGATCAGGGAAAAAGTTAGTCCCACTTCCGAAAGGCTTTTAATCAGGCTGAGACTCAGAACAGATGGGAAAGCTTTTCCAGTCTCTTATTTGCACTTCATTGTATAGTATGCTCTTATTCTGGAATACTCGCTCCTTTTCCTTCAAATACACTTTGAGCACTTGTTAATACCAGGCATTGTGCTGCTGTCTCACTTAATCCTCCCAACAGCCTGTTTTATGAACACAAGTATAAGAACTAGCTTTTTTTTTTTTTTTTTAAAGCATTTATCCTATGCCAAGGCACAGTGCTGAGCATTTTGTAGGCAATATCTGTCATGATAATCACTATTGTATCCCCATTTTAAAGACAAGGAATCAATTTAATGTGGTCTGGTAGAGATCCACAATCCCTTATCAGAAACCCTAGGGTAGACATGTTGGAATTCAGAAGTCTTTGGATGTGAGTTATAAATTGTCTATTATGTAGCATCTCTAGTACAGCAACACCACATAATACATCAATAGTTATGCATACAAATGTTTAAACAGTTTCATTCAGTGGGATAAAGATTGTAAATGTCCTCATATTGATTGGAGCCTTAATACCAATTAGATTATAAAAAGGTATTTGCTTTTCAGAGTGGTTGGTAGTTGTGGATGAAGGCCTGAGGAGATATACAGTTACTTGTGTCAAAGATGAGATTCAAACCCCCATGTACTGCCTCAGATGGAGATCTACGGGCTCCCAAATCCAGGACTCTTTCAGCACTCGATGCTAGTACTATTGAGGCCGACTTAGGTTAGGAGGGGGCTGCATTCCATGCGGCCTGCTGCAGTTTTCACCTTGCTGTGGGCTGTGAGCTGTCTGTGCCAGCTCGCATGATACCTGGAGGAAAGAAGCCCCAGGCTGAGGTTTACATGTGGCCCAGCAGACTCATCTTTTCAGGGTGTCAGGGTGCCACCCATCTCAGTGGTACTGAAAGCTGGAAGTTGTGTCATGGCACTGAATTTAGCCTTGGCTTTTCTCTTTCCAACACAGCTCTTTGTTTAATCCAAGTAGAATAATGTAGTTGAAAGCCCCGTTCCTCCCTTTTCAAAGTGGATTTGATGATAAAAGTGATGTGAGAAAGACCTGAGAGAAAGATGAGGTGATGAAATTTAAGAACTCTCTTAGAAAAGAATTGGAAAATAACCTGGAAATTGGAAAATAACCCCAAAGTGGCCGATCTCAGTGCAAATCTCATTTCATTCACTCACTGATCACTTATTGAGGTCCTCCTGATCTAGGTGGCACTGTGGGAATCCAGGATTCGACCAGGTTCTTGCCCTCCAGAAGCTCCCAGACTGACAGCCACAGACAGGAGACAGAGCCATGTAAGGATACAGCCATGTGTGCCTCTTCCATACAGCACAGCAGAGTGACCAGGCAGCCAGGGAGAAAAGGGGCTGGGCTAGGAGTCAGGGTGGGAGTAAGAGTGGCTTCACAGAGCTATGATACTTGGTGCATTGGCTGGCCACTGTCTCCCCTTAGCCTCCAGATGGCCACACTCCTGATTTCCCTGTGACCCCCTGGGCCTTTCCTTTGCATTTCCTCCCTCAATTGTTGGCATTGTCAGGCTCCAGGCCTGGGCCACCTTCTCCTGCTTCTCTCTTTACCCTCCTTCCCTAGGTTACCTCATTCATTTCCTTAACATCACACACCTTCCACACCCGAGTACCTCCTCCCCTGGCACGTCAGCCCACAGGTCGGCTGAACTCCCAACTTGAATATACCCACTTGCACTTGTCGAAATTAACACATTCAAGTGGAAACTCGGGACTCTTATCCTCCAAACCAGTTCCTTCCCTGACCTGCCCTACAGCTTTAGGAAATGTTGCAATTGTCCACCCAGCTGCTCAAGCAGAATCCTTGCTTCTCTCCCCTCCCTCAGCCCTGATACCTAAATTACCAGCCAATTCCTGCCAGCTCTTTCTCCAAAGTGTGCTTAAACTGATATATAAGAACATAAAAATTGTGCATATTAATTGGTTACCAAGTAATGTACTAAGACATGTATACATTGCATAATGTTAATCATTGGGTAAATATATCTCCTCAAATGTTTACTTTTTTAATGGTGAAAACTTTCAAAGTCCTTCTAGCTTCTTGAAATATATAGTATCTCATTGTTATCTGTAGTCACAATTGTACACCTGAGCTGCTGTTTTTTTTTCTTCTCTAGTACTGGAAATTAAATCCAGGGACTTTACCACTGAGCCACATCCCCAACTCTTTAAAAAAATTTTTTTATTTTGAAACAGAGTCTCACCACATTGCTTAGGGCCTCGCTAAGTAGCTGACCTCAGACTTGCCATCCTCCTGCCTCAGTCTACAGAGTCGCTGGACTGCACCTGGCTTCACCAGAGCTTCTTGCTCCTGTCTGACTATAACTTAGTACCCACTGACCAGCCTCTCCTCAGCCCCTCCCCCACTTTCCCAGGCTCTGATAACCACCATTCTATAGTCAATTTTACAAGATCCACTTACAATATTTTCAGATTCTACATGAATGAGATCCTGTCGGGCACGTCTTTCTGTGCCTGGCTCCAAAGTACATTGTGGTTGAATCTCCCTCTGCTCCTTTCTCTGCCTCCTTTTTAGCCCAGGGCATCATTCTGTGTTCTTCTACTCCATTGTCAGGTATGTACCCCAAAGGAGACAGAGAACAGGCTCAGGAAAAAGCAAAATGTGCTATACTCATAGGACCTAGGCAAAGAGACATGGCACACCATGCATGGACACCAGGGTGGGCAGGAGGGAACAAGGGAACAAGGGAAAACAAGAGGCCAGAGCCCTTATTGGGGTTTCTGTGGAAAGGCAGTGGAGGGCAGGGGGAACAGCTCAGGACTGGTTAGTCGCAATAACTTTGGCAGGCTCTAAGTTATGGGGGGGTCTCTAATAGTCTGGTCCTTGGCCCCGGGATGATGAAGGCCTATTCATATTGCTACCTGGCATTGCTCTAGATTGGCTAGTGTGTGTGTGTGTTAGTCAGTTTTTTATTGTTGTGACCAAAATACCCCACAAGAACAACTTAGAGGAGGAAAGATTTATTTTGGCTCACGGTTTCAGAGGACTAAGTCTATGGTCAACTGGCTCCAAGACAGAAACTTCATGGTAAAAGGGTGTGGCAGAGGAAATCGGCTGAACTCATGGCAGCTGGAAAACAGAGAGAGAGAGAGAGAGAGCAAGACAGGCTAGAGGCCTCCAGTGACCAGCTTCCTTCAAATAGGTCCCAATTCCCAGTGGTCCATGCAGCTATCAATGGATCATTAATCCACAGATGAGGTCAGAGCCTCATGACCCAATCATTGCCTGAAGGCCCCACCTCTGCACCTTGCTGCATTGGGGACCATGAGTTTCTGGGGACATTCCAGACCCGAACCATAACCATCTGTATATCCAAGGCATGTTCCCTCCTGGCCCTTGCTCTCCCTAAGAACTGGAGAGCCCTGGGAAGGGTAGTCTGTCCCTACCCAGAAAATATTTTAAAGATGTCTAAATGTAAATACATCCATCCCTCTCTTTGGCCATTAGACGAATCTGTGCCTCTCCAACTATTACTCCTATTCCCCTGATATCCATCCTCCACAGCCCAGCAGGCAGAAAGGTCCCTCTGAGTGACGCTGGATCTTGTTATTCTCCGCCTTCAAAAGCTCTGGTGGCTCCCTGTCCTCCGCCCCACCTACACCTTCTAAGGTTCCATCTGCCCCTGCTCACCCATCTTCTTGCCCACCACCATCCCTCCTGTTCCAACCACTCTGAGACCAGTATATTTCTCTTGTTCAGTTTTTATTGGTTCTTTTGTTTTCATTCCTTAACCACAGAAGCTGCTTCTCCTCTCCACTGTTATTAGATTCTCTTCCTTCTCATGGCACACGTCATGCTTTTTCATCTTGTCTTTATCCCTTGACATTCAGTTTCCATGTCCCTTTAGCAGGGAGCCATCCCTGACCACCTGATCATTCAGGTGGTATTTCCCAATCCATTATTCTCCACACAGCACCCCTTTCCTTTTGATCACAAGTTCACGCAGTAATCCAAAAAAATCCATGTACCTGCTGTGTGCCAACTGCTTGCCTATGAGTGTGGTCGGGCGAAATGTCTGGGGCTGGGAGGTGGGGGAGGCTTAGATTGTAAAGGACTAGGGTCATTTTTCCCCCTGTGCAGGGGACATGTAGTCAGTACACTTCCCTGCAGTCACATGTCAAGGTCGAGCTGAATTGGAGGTAACTGGAATTCCTGGGAACCATTTTCCTCCACTCCACTCTCCTACATCAGTGGTGGATCAGGATACTTTCCCCCTAAGCCCCAATGTGGTCCCATGTGGCCTTGGCATCCCTCCCACACAGGCAGCCTCCTTGTTAACTGAGTTGGCCTAATTTGCCATTGCAGGCTCATGTAATTTAAGGTAGAACACCCTCCTCAGCCCTAGTTAATTATTCATGAATTTATCCTCTTAGGATGTGGATAGAAGCATTTCTTCAAAACCATGTATCACTCTGGATTTCATTACATTTAATCTATTTTTCTTCTCTTCTTCCCTCTCCCCAGGAGAAAATAATGAATGACAAAGGAAAATTAATATTGTCAATGCTGATTGTCTCAACTGTGATTGTTGTGTTTTGGGAATATATCAACAGGTAATTATGAAACATGATGAAATAATGTTGATGAAATAATGCTTTGATTCTGTTTTACTAGTTAGAGCCAAGTTATCAAGTAAAGTTAAAACTGAGATTAACTGAAACCATAAATAATGGGGCCCACCCTTCTTATCTTCCTGGATTGTTGTTAAAAATCACCAGGCTCCCAAGTAACTTCTGGCTAATTAATCATCTTCTTCCTGCTGTGTTCCCATTATTTTGACATTTATACTGGTAGGCTTGATCCAGAAAGAGGGAAATTAATTAAGCTCCAAATGTGATCTGAAGTGGTTTATATGATTAGATAAAGAAATTATCTTAAGAAATTTCAGACAGGAATTCCATGAGAAATCCACCCTGAATTTTGCAATTCTAAGATATCTGCAGAGTTTAACAGAACAATTTGAGTTATTGACTTTTGCTGCAAAAATACACACTGAGTTGCTGGTGATTCATTTGTGCCAGGCTGAAACTTCTGGGTCTCTCCCTCTCTCTCTCTTTAACTCTGGAGAGCAGAATGAATAGAATGTTTTTGAGTTTTCAAATTGATCTGCAGACTACTCAAATATAAGAACTACCTCTGTGCTTTTGAAACCACCTTGCCTTGGAGATTCTAGCTAGAGAGGCTTCTGACCAAAAGTCTCCACATACACAGAAATGTGTGATGCTTTTGACTTGAGATATAATGATAAAACTCAGCCTTCACTTTCCAGTAAGTCCTCTGTGCTGAGTTGTCTCAGCACCATTATTATTTTCAGGGTGAAATGTTTTAGTGGCCCTCAAGTTCAAGATGGCAGCCTGGTGTAACATTTAAATATTACTTTTAGACATCAAATTCTAAGATTAAATGAGTCAGCAGGACTGTCTTTGCTACTAAAAAAAGAACTGCAACTTTGGGTGCATCAATAGCAGGAGGAATCTCCAAAATGCAGAAACAAAATCTTCAGATGTGGACAGATATAGCCACTTCTAGAATGTTCTTTTGTTTCATTCTGAATCACTAATTTTAAGGAAAATAGGACAAGCTCAAGTGTGGTCAAGTTAAAAGCATCTGGAAACTAGGTCTTTTGAATTGAGGAAATTAGTTCAAAGAAGAGATGACTCAAAGTTAGGTATGGGGACCTCCTCGGTGGCCTTGGGAAAGTTACTCAACTACTCTGTTCTTTGGTTTCTCTACCCTTAAAGGTAGGGAATATAATAGTACCTGCTTCATTGTGATTAAATATTATTGTGTACAGAGCACCAGGGCCAGTGGCTGGACTTCATAAGCATTCAGTAAATGCCAAATGCCATCACCAGCATCTTCCTCCTCAGCTCAGGCCATTATAACAAGATGCTATAAATTGGGGGCCTTAACAACAGGAACTTACTTCTCCAAGTTCTACAGCTGGGGAGTCCGAGGTCAAGGCACCGGCTGATTTAGTTCCCATATAAGGGCTCTCTTCCTGGCTTGCAGACAGTCACCTTTTCCCAAAACATCCACAATGATGGACAGCAAGCAAGTTATAGTACTCCCTCTTCTTATAAGGACACTAATTTTATCATGGAGCCCCCATCCTTATTTAATCTAATTATCTCTCAAAGGCCCCACCTCCAAATGCCATCATACTGGGGACAGGGCTTCAACACATAAATTTTGGGGGGACATGAACATTCACTTCATAACAGTCACAACCATCATCATTTGCTGCTGAGGGCAAAACATGATAAGGGATTTTGACTGAGAAAGATGACTCCAGCAGTCACAAGCAAAAGAACATGAGCCCTTTGGGGTGCTTGCTGGAATACTTGCTTGGCTGACGGTTTGTCTCCGAATCTGAATACTTGATTGGATAATTTTGCTGTATGTTCTGAATTGTAGCCAGATTTGTACTTCCATATTTGGGAACCAAAGGCTTAAATGTGTATATTAGCCTTGGCCTCTCAGAAAGGGGGTTATTTTTCAGTGCTGGGCATGTTCTTTCAGCACAGTGGCTATAGCAGGTTCTGACTGTTCCTTGGGGCCATCTTTAGGCACCTGGACTTTGGCTGCATCTTTCTTTGATGTGCAGAATCCACCTGTCTGCACAAGGGAGCAGATGGTTGCCACTTTAAGAACTGGTCATGAGATAGCCTAAGGTGACCTGAGGACATTACCCTGAGAAGGATGGGTGGCACTGAGTTCGGAACAATCTTAAAAACAAATAAATTGGGGCTGGGGATGTGGCTCAAGCTGTAGCGCGCTCGCCTGGCATGCGTGTGGCCCGGGTTCGATCCTCAGCACCACATACAAAGATGTTGTGTCCACCGAAAACTAAAAAATAAATATTCAAAAAAATTCTCTCTCTCTCTCTCTCTAAAAAAAAGCAAATAAATTGAACACATCTACCAAGTAGTTAATCGAAGCACTGTTGTCAATAAAGCACTCTGAGAGAATATCACCCAGGACAGCATTTGATTTGAGGCCGGATGGAAAAAAAAAATCTTAGACTTAAAAGTTATGATAATAGTGATGCTGATAGCATCACTGTTGGCTCATTAAGTCTTTTGACAGCAGGTACTAGTTTCTAGTGTGAGTTTGTGTGGCATCATTTCCAGTTCTTATACTAGTCCTGCACAGTTGGTACTTTTCCAAGTTTCCAGATAAGGACATGAAGTTCCCAAATGGTAAAAGTTAAGGTTCGAGATCACATTTTAGGAAGAGCTAGATCTCGGCTGTCTGCAGCTCAATCTCTTACCCACTACACAGCCTTCATTTAGTTGAGACTCCATTTTTCAAGTGACAGAATGGGGACCAAATAGGTGAAGTGTCTTTTTAGTGAACTTATGTCCCTGTTGTAACTAGAACTCAGATCTCCTGATCCTTTGTCCCCAACTCCTTCCGGAGCTCCTCATCTGTGCTGAGTGATATGAGGGATGGCACATGGGCCAAGTAGAACCCCTGCCCTCCAGATATGATCTGAATGGGGCAACAGGATGTGTGGATAAATAACCAACGCTACTAAGTAGAAGAATGACAGAAGTAGAGGAGTACTTGTGATTGCTTATGCTTTTCTTCATGGTGCTTCTTGGAGTATGAGGTTGTGTAGCCATGTGACTATGTGACCAAGGTCTGCCTTCCCTCCTACATTATATGTTCCACAAGGTTGAGGACTGTACTGGTCTTGGCCAATGACCTATCCCAGCCTCCCTGCTTTCATGAGTTGAAAAAATGCCTTTGGGGACTGGTCTGAGGAAGGCTATGCACTGGGGGTGGTAGTAGGCCTTGCAACTGATGCTCTGTTTTCTGGGTGCCGCAGTCTGGCTGGGCACAAAATCACGAGCCACCACACAGCTTGTAGATTCAAACAGCAATTCTTTATTCCCGAACTCACACCGGCACTCTACAATCACGTTCTGGGGAAATCCACGTTCTCTGCCCAAATCCACCCCCACTGGGCTTCTGTCTCCCAAAAAATACTGTCTGAATCCCGTGAGAACTCAAGGGGAACTCAGGCAGCAGGATTCGCCCTATTCCCAGCAGGAATAACCTTAAACCTGGAACCACCCTAAACCCGGATTGTCCTAAACCGGGAACGCCCTAAACCCCATCCGCCCTGATCCTTGAGCAAGGTCACCTTACATGTAATGACACTGCAAATGACCTGGGTCAATATGGAGAGTCCTTCCTCTAAGCAACATTGGGTAGGCTGACAAATAAATTGCCATGTGTCATTCTTACTTAGCAATGGCCCTCAGCATCTGGGTAAAGATAAATCCTCAGTGAGGAGTGGCTGGGCCAGGGTGCTTCCACCTTCCAGGCCTTCTTCATTGCCAGACAGCTGAGTAGGCTGCAGGAGGGGACCTTCTGTGGAGCCTCTGCCCCTCAGTGAAGCCACCCCTGGGCAATGGAGAACTGATTATTTAAAAAAAAAAAAAAAAACACAACTTGAGATTCTCCAGATGCCCTCTTCCCCTGGAAATCTGGAAGCAACTGCAAATGGAAATTCCTATTTCCACTAGGTATATCTCAGAGGAAGGTGGAAACTGGGAGAAGCTAAAACCTGGCTCTCTGCTCAGCCCAGGGCTCAGTGATAATGGTTACAAAATAGCCTTTCTTGGAACTAAAAGTAACATGTTTTTATTTCTCCTTTGCTCTTAGCCCAGAAGGCTCTTTCTTGTGGATTTATCACTCAAAGTAAGTGCTTTGAATTCTAGGTGTCCATTGGCTGACTCCCATATGTGCTCTCTGACCGTCCGCAGTCTCTTTGCACCAGCCAGTGATGCGCTCAGGCCAAAAAGGGGAAAGGATCCTAGGAATCTGGGGCTCTGGATTGTATTCCTCCAGCCCCCAGACTTGTCTTTATAGAAGCACAACTTGTGTTTTGCCTTGGGTTCTTATCAAGGGCCTCTTTAAGTGGTGTTTTTTTGGGGAATATTCCTGTTTCACTGAGAAAAAGAATCTGGGAGATAATCTCCATCATTCTTCTCTATATATGTTGTCTAAAGAACTGTGTAAGAGCAAGAAAAAAAGTTTGGGTTTTTTTATTTTTTGTTGATATATATATATATGACAGTAGGGTATATTTTGACATATGATCCATACCTGGAAGTCTGGGTTTCTTGATGAATTAGTGTGTATCCTTTTTAAAAATTTTTCACTTTTTTTATACATTTATTTTATTTGTTTATTTTTATGTGGTGCTGAGGATCGAACCCAGTGCCTCACACATGCTAGGCAAGCGCTCTACCACTAAGCCACAACCCTGGCCCCTTTTTTTTTTCCCTCACTTTTTTAAAAAGAAAATGAGAGCTGTGTGTGCAAATTTTTTAAAATTAATTAATTTTTGGTACTGGGGATTAAACCCAGAGACATTCACTGAGCCACATCCTCCAGAGCTTTTTATTTATTTATTTATTTAAATTTTGAGACAGGGTCTCACTAAGTTGCTGAGGCTGGCCTCTAACTTGGGATCCTCCTGCCTCAGCCTCTCGAATCACTGGGATCACAGCATGAACTACTACAACCAACTAAATCTTTATTTTCCTATCTTTGGCATGGCTGCTAGGAAGCTCTGAGTGCATGTTCTCAGCAGTTTGCACCTGGTATTACTTCTGGTTTTTATCCTTACATTCCATTTGAATTGCTCAAATCCACTCAGCCAATATCTCAGCTGTAAATTGAAAATAAAGGTAAAACTTTTATTGGGGATGACCAAGGTCATGTGCAATTACATACCTGGGTGACTAAGTCAAGGTTTCAGATGATTCTTGAAAATGTGCTTGGTTTCTTATTCACACTACAACTCATTACAGTCACTCTCAGCTTATCAAGCTCTTATCCATATGGTATTTTATTCAGTCTTCAAAATTATCTTCATGGCAGGTTTATTATTGTTATTAAAAACACTTTTCAGAATAGAAAGTAAAAATTCAGAGAGGGACAGTGTCCTACCACAGTCGTACAGCCGGTGAGTGGCAGATCCGGAATTCAGGCTTGTGTGTTTACGGAGGCCCCCCCTTGCCCTCTTTCTCCCCTGTCCTGCTAGGGCTCACTGGATGAGTGGAGTGCCGAGCTGCCCTGGGGACACCAGGCCGAGGGGTCTTCAGCTCTCTTTCCTCCCATTCAGCTAAAGGATTTCACTTTTGTTTTCATATTCTGAATTAGCAGCTTAAAATTAATTTTTTAAATAATGATCTCTGCTATTAAAAAAAAAAAGTTTGGGATCCCTCTAGTTTGGGGACTGATCATTTTCTAAAAATGTTTACATTCTTTTTCACTTCTTAGGGACCCAATTGGTGACGGCAGCATTCAGAAGGGCTGGTGGTTTCCAAGCTGGTTTAAAAATAGGTAAGGAGATCAGACTATGGATATGTTTGTCCATCCAACCAACTTTTGTGGAGAATTCGGTTGAAATGGCTCCATGTTCATGACTTTCCCAGTCACTTATATTTCTTGCTTATCAAAATTATACAAGGAATCCATTTTGTGGTTGGGCTAGGACATTTAATTTCCAGATAACTTAAGAGTGAGGCGTGAGTGGAAGTTTAAATGGAAGGAAAGAAAATCATAAACCGAAATGTTCTTAGGAGGGCTATTTTAACAAGTCTCCCCTGCCCCCTAAAATAACTCAAGGATTATTGGGTCATTAAGCTGCTAACTGCTAACTTGGAAGGCTAATAAGAAAGACGAATACTGCGTGTTTTCATCTCAAGTATGTTCTTGTGAATAAATGCTTAGCATCATGAGCCTATCTCCAACCAGTGCACTTGGTACATGCACCCTCTGCCTCAGGACATGTTTCATGAGATTGTCCCCCACTGCCCTGCCACCACACACCACCCTCCTTGACTTACCTGTCTTTCTTCCCCTTTGTACTCAGGACTTACAATTACCAGGGAGATGAAGAGGAGGATATAGAAAAAGGAAAAGTGAAGAAACAAAGAAAGGAAGATGAGGATGAAGAGCTTCAACTGTGGGACTGGTTTAATCCAAAGTAAGAAGTGTGGCTCCTCATGCAGTGGTTCCAGGGCTCACCAGGAGTGGAGCAGGCCGTGCAGGCAGCTCTGAGAACATCCCTGACTTGGGAGAAATGGTCTTAGCATTTAGCATTAGACTTTAGATAAGACTTTGGATAAGAAACAGGGACCTAGGTACTTTGAATCCACTGTATTGAGCAGCACAGTAATTCTGACAGTAAATGGCCAATGGCAGCTAACCAGTCACAAAATATTAGTGCTAGAATGGGGTCTTTTTTTTTAAAGAAAGAGTGAGAAAGAGAGGAGAGACTACTGCTTGAGCCACATCCCCAGCCCTAGAATGGGTCTTTTTTATAGGCCAAAGATATTGTGGAAAGCCACAGGATTGGGAATTGGGGAGAAATTCTGAGATTAAGTTAACTCATTTTTTAAAAATGTCATGGAAGGGCTGCTGTTGTGGCTCAGTGGTAGAGCACTCACCTAGCCCTTGTGAGGCACTGGGTTCGATCCTCAGCACCACATAAAAATAGATAAATAAAACAAAAGTATTGTGTCCACCTACAACTAAAAAAAATTGTTTTTAAAAAGTGTCATGGAAGGGCTGGGGTTGTGGCTCAGGGGTAGAGTGCTTGCCTAGCATGTCTGAGGCCCTGGGTTTGATCCTCAGCACCACATAAAAATAAATAAAATAAAGATGTGTCCATCTGAAACTTAAAAAAAAAAAAGTGTCATAGAACCATAAATTCATTCATTAAGAAACCATACAAAAAATGTTTCTCAAAACTTACAATGTGCTGGGTGCAGTAGTGCACACCTGTAGTTGGGCTCAGGAGGCTGAGGCAGGAGGATCACACGTTCAAAGACAACCTTAGCTACTTAGCAAGACCCTATCTCAAAATAAAAAATAAAAAGGGCTGGGGATGTGGCTCAGTGGTTAAGTGGTTTGGTACCTGGGTATAATCCCTGGTACCAAAAAAAAAAAAAAAAAAAAAAAAAAATTTNTGTGACTGCTGGAGTCATCTTTCTCAGTCAAAATCCCTTATCATGTTTTGCCCTCAGCAGCAAATGATGATGGTTGTGACTGTTATGAAGTGAATGTTCATGTCCCCCCAAAATTTATGATGCTGCTGAGCGTGGTAGCATCATTGCTACCATGTAGTAGCTGAAATCCCAGCAACTACAGAGGCTGAGGCAGGAGGATTGAAAATTTGAGACAAACCTCAGGAACTTAGACACTAAGCGACTTCATGAGACGCTTTCTCAAAATGAAAAATAAAAAGGACTAAGATGTAGTTCAGTGGTAAAGTGGCCTAGATTCAATCCCTAGTACCCATCCCACCAATCAAAACAAAACAAACTAAATCTTATGATGTGCTTGTTGGTACTTCTCAAATTGTCAGTAACTACTCATTTGTGTATTCAGAAACTAGCTTATTAGATCAAAACTAGCTTTTTAAAAAATTAAAATAGAAGACCAAAGGGTAAGTATTATTTAGTCGAATTTTTGATTCTGTATATAAGAGTATGTGCATGCATTTGGTTGTGATATAAAATGTATTTCATGAGTTATGGTAAAAAATATACGTGGCAGACATTGTGTTAGGCACAGAAGACAGGTGAAATCTCCCAATATGGTTGTATTCAAGAAGTTCATGGTCTTGGGTTCGAGTCTCAGCACACACACACACACACACACACTCACAAAAGAAAAAGAAAAAGAAGTTGTTGTTCTTCACTTGGATCTTGTATGTGGGATAGATATGAAACTAATATTTGCCAAGATTGGTAAGGAGATGTGATCAGTAACTGGCAGGATGTGGTTTGGGGGCTGAGGAGACGGAAGTTTTTCAATGTAACTGTGAGACCTGAGAGATTGGTGGGTGATGATGTCATTGACCAGGAAAGGGAATTGAAGAAGAAATGCAGGCCTGAAAGTTCAGAGAGGTGACAAGCTCCATGAAGGCTGTGCGTGGATCCATGTGCTTATGGGGCATCTAGACAGAAAGTCTCAGGAGCCAGTGTAGGGTGTGGATTGGAGGCATCATCAGACTACCTGCCAGAGGGATCTGTGGGCTTGGATGAGGCCACCCAGGGAAAGGCCATCTGACATTGGCATCCAAGTAGCTGCAGGAGGAAGAGGTGTTCAAATGGAGGAGCAGGGAGACCAGTAGGAGCAGGAGGAGGTCAGGAGGGACCAGTATCCATTCCTGTGTGAAGGATTGTGGGTTCCGGGGACTGAATATGTTGTTGCAAGTCTGTGTATTGTTTTGGAGTAGAAGATTCATGCCAGTTTGGAAAAGATGAGAATTTTGACTTCTCATCTGTCTTTTGGTGAGTTGGATAACAGGGTAGCCACCTATGAGATGCTGAACCACTACTAGAAATGTAAGAAGATGGAAGCATTATATTTTGACAAGCCCTTTAGATCAGAGAACTGAGGCCCCAAAAGGGCAGGCAGACTGGATGAGACAGAAATGGTGACCAAGCACCTTTTAAGGAGGATTGGATAGTTCTACTATGGCCTCCTGCTCTGCTGAGTGGGACTTGGAAGGTGGGGGCCAAGGCTGAATTGCTAGGGGAAGAAAGGAGAGAGACCACGGCTGCCAGCTGTCACTGTGTCCACACTCTGCCATGCATGGCTAGACCTCACCTCCAAATGAATGGCAAACAAATATTTAAACAATATCAGTCTGAATCAGCACCAAATTAAAGCCTTCTTGGGGCACCAGTCTATTTCTAGCATAATTGTATGACTGGATGAAATAATTAGCAAATTTCATATTAGTGCATCCGTTTCTGTGAAACACCTCAGACATATCACAGTGTATTGTGCAACCTATTTTCACGGCATAATCTCCTACCTTGCCTCCTCATTTTCTTCCTCTCCATTCTCCTTTCTCAGCCTCCTTGCTAAGGCCATCTCCTTCTTCTCAGCTATCAGGTATTAGTCATGGGGCTAAGTGTACCTTCTTCTCTTTTCTTTGTGCACTATGTTCCAATATGTTTCCTTCCGTTTCCCTGGCATCATACTCCACCTATGAGAGAATGACTCTCACGTTTGTATCTTTAGCGCAGATATTTCCTCTGAGCCCTGACTTGTGTCTACCTGCCCACCTGGCATCTCTGCATGTCTCACATGACCCAAATGGATTTCTCAATTCCACCCCACCCTTGTTCTTCTCCTCATTTCCCATCGCAGTAAATAGCTCAAGCCAGAGGCCAGGAGATGTTTTCCTTTGTCCACCCCATAGTCTAACTCATTAGCATGTTCTGTTGATCATTGCTCCCAAATCCCTCCCACATCATTCCCTTCTCTGCACGCCATAGCTGCTATCTCTGTTCACATTGCCATTAACTCTTTTGCTGTCTTGCTGTTTACCATGCAGCTGCTTAATAGGTGGTGTGTGTTCCACATCCTTTTATACCTACTTCATGGTTCATTGAATTTTAATATTTTCTCTAACCAACCCTTGGGTACCACATACATGGATCCATAAATAAAGACAATTAACAAGCCGCCAATAACCTAGGAACATGTGTGTTTTGGTTGCAGAAACCCTATAATGTTTCAGGAAGCTTTTGGCCTATAATGATGGAACTGCAGACGCAGAGGTCACACAGTGGTTTGGAAGGAAGACCTTTGGGCAGCTCTTTGCTGGCATTTCCCCCTCCTTTTAGAGCCCCATCCTCATTATCTTGGATGTTTCTGGCAATTGACATTGTCAAAGACAAGCTTTTTGCACATGCGTGGGTTGTCCTAAGTCGCCTCTTTTGCGAGGCGGGTGGGGGGGAGTGAGTTTTCATGATTGAGACTCCTTAATTCACAGCTTCGCCCAGGAAGCTGATCCCAACCTCATCCTCCCTCTCTCCCTGCACCTCCTCTTCTCCACTGCCTTCCTTACCAGGCTGTCATCTGGCTGTTAGTCAGGGTCACTGGTATATGGGAATTGTCAGTGGATTTGAGTAACTAACAGCTGGGAAATAGCACACCTTAATTCTAAATTAAACATTAATTTTTAATATTGCTACTTTTTCTTCCTGCCTGAAGGTATCCTTCCCATCCAAGTAATCAAACTGGATACTGGGTTTCTGACTTCTTTTTAGAAGATGTGGTCAAAGTGATCCTGCAGTTGAGGAGCACGCACTTGACGACCCATTGGGACTGTCAAGATTCTCAAGAGGCAGGACTGTTCTCATTTCCCTCATCCCAGTACTTAGTCCCAGTTTGGCCCTTTATATAAATTAAATGACCAAAAGCTTAGTCCCCTTCTCCTTCTCCTAGCCTTACTCCATTTATTTGTAAAATGGCTGATGACAGCATCCACTTCATAGGGTGGTCATGGAGATTAAATGAGAGAGCACGAGCCAAGTACTTGGCCCCCAGGGGCACAGTAAGTATTAAATAAGTGTGCCTGCTCCTCTTTTTCTTCTGTTTTTGCTAGTTGTATTACCTGATTACCAAATGTCTGGTTCACATACAACAAGCCTTAGCAAGAAGGCTGGGCTAGAATTACCGAAAGATCCTCTACAGGCTAAAACGAACCCTGCAGTGAATGAGGTGGATGCCTGAGAGAGCAAGGAAGCTCAGGTTCAAAAGCACTGGTAGGAGAATAATGAGCCCTATGTGCATGTTTACATTGTCTTTTTCTGTCTGGGGGCAGGTTGAAATTTGTCGTTTGACAAAGCTTAGGGTTTTACAGGACTAAAAGCACCACTGGAGCAAAGTCTTGAGGGTCTTTTGTGGCTGGTCTCATGTGACCCTGCTGAGGCTGTTGGGAGAGGCCAACACATAGTCTGCGGAGGGCCAGGTCTTCACACAATTGCTCTACCCTTCAGCAAAGCAGAGTTTTCCACGCTGAGCCTGATGAGCAAGGCTGGGTCATGTTAAGTTTCTAAAATCAACAACACAAGAGCTCATCATTTCCTAGTCTTTGTTGTTGTTGTTGTTCTAATTAGTTACACATGACAGCAGAATGCATTTCAACTCATTGTATACAAATGGAGCATTTCCCAGTTTTCACTGGTGAAAATACCAAAGCTGCTGAGTGGACGTAGTGTTACCTTCAGACCAGGACAAAACTGGGTTTAAACCCTAATTTCTTAAGCACAGCAATTAAATGTCTAGGTAAGAAACAATATAGGGTGGTGGCTCAGAGTACCCAACTCTAAGATTTACCCCTTTATAGCTGTGAAAGTACTTAACCTTTCTGTGCTATAGATGCTTCATTGGTAAGTTGGAAATCAAAGTCACCCTGTCTCAGAAGGATGAACCCTTTGCACAGTGCCTGGTCACACAGGAAGTGCTCAATGTATGCTAGTTGCTGTCATCAGTGACTAGTTATGTGGCCTTGCTCAGCTTCTCTGAGCCTTGGTTTTCTTATCTGGATGTCACACAATACATCACAGGACTGTTGCAAGGACTAAAGGAAAACAGGTTGGTGCAGAGTCTGTACATGCGCCTTTCACCGGGAGCAACTATGTTCTCCGTGCAGCAGGAACACCTGGAGTGCTATGGACTGAGCCAAGTCTCAGGCTCCAGACAAGCTGAGCAGCCAGGAGAACAGGCTAAAAGTACCCCACTCTGTCATCTCTGCCACACTGCGCCATGCTGGAGGTGGCCCAGCTATGTCGGCCCAGAGGCAGACATAGGCTGGGTGGGAGGGCAGAGTCAGCAGAAGAGTTAGAGAGTGCAGAGCTTGTGACAGGGACAGGAGGCACGGGGGAGAATCTTCGGAGGCTCCTCTGCCCCTCTGAGACTTGGGTGAGGCAGGGGTAACCTAGCCTTGCCCATCAGGCTGGCTGTAGGTAGGTGCAGTTGAGTGAACGCCCTGCCTAACACTGCAAGGAGCAGGGGATGTTCCTGTCAGTCTCTTCCAACAGCCTCAGCAGCGCAGCAGGCTAGGACCAGCAGGACTTTGTCCCAACTGCTTGCCACCTTCTCCGGTTTGCTGAAATGCTCCCCAAGTGAAGCAGAAGCAAATGTCAAGTAGGGACTGAGCCCACACTGGAGTTGCATCTAAGCAACTGTGTGCCAGTTTCCTCTTCCTGAGAGGAACTGCAGCTGCCTCGTGAGCTAACAGGTGTCAGCTAACAGGTCATTCTCACTTGAAATTTGTAGTTATAATATTAGCCTCTGTCGCCCCTACTACCTGGAGCTCTAGCCCTGCCATGGGGCAAGGTCCTCTCCTGCTCTGCCCTTTCTGCATTTTTCCTTCAGTATCATACTTTGTCACTTTCTGTGTCTGCATTGGCTTTACCAAGTCCCTTTCAAGCTTTTTTTTATTTTGATGGTGCTGAGGATTGAACCCAGGGCCTTATGCATGCCAGGCAAGCACTCTACCAGCTGAGCTATATCCCCAGTCCCCCTTTCAAGCTTTCTGAGTGCAGAAAACACATCTCCCTCTGGCCCCCTTGATGTTCCTAGTGAAGAGGCGATATGGTCTAAGGAGAGAGCCTTTGCCAGAGCCATGCCCTGGCCTTGGCCATGTTGGGAAGCTGTCAAGTCCTTTTCTTTCTGGATGCTGCTGTCTCCTTGTCTGTAAAATAAATAGTAACAGAATCCCCTTAGTCTGGACCCTTTTTGGCCAATAACCAGGTTTCTACCCAGAAATCCCTTTTTGGCCAAAGGCAAATTGAAACAACCTTTTTTCTCAGCTTTAGCGTCACTTTCTCATCCCACTCGATCAAGGGTTAGGGTCTTCTTAGACTCAGATGGCACCAACAGGGATAAATAACAACTCAAAGATGACACTGACAGCTCAGCAGCTGGGGAAAAGGGAAAGGGATTGATTTAGAAGTAGAAGGAGAACAAAGAGAGCAGGGATGTATAGGCAAGATCCTATAAGGCCTCCAAGGACAGCCCCCGGAGGCACCTGGGCCAGAGGCTGCCCCTGCAGATGTCACGCCTCCCATTCAAATGCTTGGGGACTCAGGGACAATTGCTGAAGATCATGGTCATCCCTTTTTTTTTTTTTTCCCTTGGACAGTCTGTCCTGCCTTAGTGAAACTATTCTGACTCATGTGACTGTGTGTGTGTTTTATCACCAGGAAACGCCCAGAGGTTTTGACAGTGACAGAATGGAAGGCACCGGTTGTATGGGAAGGCACTTACAACAGAGCCGTCCTGGAAAATTATTATGCCAAACAGAAAATCACTGTGGGGCTGACGGTTTTTGCTGTTGGAAAGTAGGTATTATAGACAAAATTGTCCTTGACTTTCTTGTTCTACTATCAAAATGGTTATGAGGGGACCCATGGCTTCATGAAGGTTGTTTAGGATTTCTCTGAATTATGTGAGACTGTTTCAGTCTTCTTTCCGCTAAGGCCCCTAAAACTGAGAACAAAACAATAGCAGGTGAGCCCCCTGTTCCTGCCTCAGGGAGAATGTCTCTGGTTGCAGGAAAAAAATGTCTGCAACACCCCCCCAAACCCAGAGTCAACAGCACACCTGCAGCCACCTCCTTTGCAATCTCCACGGCTTCCTTTGGAAATTTCAAAAGTGCCAGCTGCTAGATGGCCTAAACCTACATCTTTCTTCTCCTTCTCTAAGGGGCAGGACCAAGGACAGAGGGATTTACAGCAAGTTCTAGATACACAGGAGCTACACACCGTGATTTTCCATGCAGGAGCATGGCTGACCACCCATGGATTCCTTAGGTGCCTTCCACCTGATCATCCTGGAGGATTTGGCCCTGGGAGACCTGACTGGTCAGAACTTCCTATTTCTGAGGTTGGATAGATTCTGGTTCCAGCTTCCATTTCCTTGTTCAAAACACCTGATGAGGAAAAATTGTAGTCATTCTCACTTGAAATTTGTAGCTCAAATATTAGTTTAAAAATATAATCTATTTTACCAATTTTTTTTCTTGTGTACTAGGGATTGAACTCTAGGGCACTCAACCCCTGAGCCACATCCCCAGCCCTATTATGTATTTTATTTAGAGACGGGATCTCACTGAGTTGTTTAGGGCCTTGCTAAGTTGCTGAGACTGGCTTTGAACTTGAAATCCTCCTGCCTCAGTCTCCCAACCCACTGGGATTATAGGCATGAGCCACCATGCCTGGCCTCTTTTACCCTTTTTGAGAATTAAAATATTTTTTTCTAAAATAAAACTGAAAGTTCAATTTTCCTGTTTTTTTCTGCCTTCTGGGCCTTTCCGTCTGTACCTTCTAGAAAAAGTCACATGGTAAATTGATCCCCCAGCCTTGTACAATAAGAATTGAAAGTTCAGCTGACTGGAGCTTGAGCACTGTCAAGGTAGGGCCTCAAAGAGAAATCTGTAAAGATCTGACAGTTCTCCAAAGACAAACTTCCCCAGCCCAAAGCCCAGCAGACACTGCAATCACTGTTATGAACAATACTACTCAAGTTCTAATGTTGCTGAATGTGCCAATCCCAGCAGCCTAAGGGTGTCTCTACTAGAGAAGGGTGATTATGGAATTTTAACATTTTTAACAGACGATCTGTATTATGGGACAGAAGCCAATGCTTAACTCACCTAATTATTTGGCACAAAAGAGCAAAAGCCAAACACATTGTAGATTGATTTGATCCTGGCGTTCCCAAAAAGAATAGAACATTGCCCCTTGCCCCACAATGGCTTCAACCTTCCAATTGCAACGTTTCAAAACAAAACCATAAACCACACTTTCTGGCAAAAGCACTATGTCTGCCAGGCAAGAGAGGGCTGTTTGTACTAGCAGCAATAAATCCCCACAAGAAGCAGATTTGGACTTTTAGGAGGTGTGAAGTTTGGTTTCTTTTCAAATAACGATGTATGGAGCCAACTGCAGTGCTTTAATCTCTAAGCAATCTTAAACCTCACAGTGACTCCCCTGCTCACCCTGGTATTGTTTCCCAAGCTTTGGGGGTACAATAGATTTTTCTTAAAATTCCATTATAAGGAAGAATGTCCTGGCCACCAGCCTCAGAGCCATGTCAAAGTCCCCCTTTGTATTGCTCAGACACATGCTCTACATTTAAAGAATCAGTACTAAAAATTCCTGGGTTTCCAGATGCCAAGAATAAAAGCACCAATAATAAAATTTATTTTGGTACAAAGAAGGGAAATCCAAGCAGCCCAAAAAAGAAAAGTGCCAGGTGCCAGTCACTGTTACTTCCAAACATCATGACTGGCTAGTAGTGTGATCGGTAGATTAAATTCAGTCCATATTCACCAGGGCTGAGTTTTAAGTTTGGATGAGTTGTATTAAGCCATTCGACTTTCTTCTTCCCTATAAGCTCCAGAGCATAGCTTCATAAGACAGTCTGTAGCAAAACTGGTACAGCCACCTTGGAAGAAAGTTCAGCAGTTAATATACTATTACCATATGAGCTAGTGACTCTGCTCCAAGTGATTTGAAAATTATGTACACATCCACACACAAACACATATACACACTGCATACTGATATTTTTAGGAGCTTTATTTAAATTGCTAAAACTTTGAAGCAACCAAGTTATCTTCTTATAGATAAACGGTAAAGTATATGGTGGTACATCCAGACAGCAGGATATTTGTTATTCAGTGCTAAAAAGAAATGAGCTCTCAAGCCATGAAAAGACATGGAGGAATGTCTTATGACTAAGTGAAAGAAGCCAGTCAGAAATGGTTACATAATGTAACTTCTAACTCTATGACATTCAGGAAAAGGCAAAACTATGGAGACAGATAAACAATCAGAGGTTGTGAGGATGTATCAGTGTAGGTTCATCCTACTACTTTGGTGCAAGGATGTCCATAGTGGGGCAGGCTGTATGTGTGCAGGTAGGGGGTATATGGGAACTCTCAATACTTTCAATTAAATTTTGCTCTGAACCCAAACTTGCTCTAAAAAGTAAAGTCAATTATTTTTTAAGAGAAAACATAGTTAAAATAAGGTAAAATTAGAGGTTGTTTGCTTAGCATTGGGTAGATTTTATGATGGTGGTGTCTAGACAGTGGATTGGTGTTTTGGATGACCAACAAGATGGCTGTGGGACATTGAAGGAGATCCACATTCCATACTTCATTCTGTGTATCACAGAAGAGGGTGAGACAGTGCAGTTGGCTAGGCTTAACCAAACACAGAGGTAGAAGAGATGGTGCCGTGATCGGGTTAATGCATCCCCAGTGGACCCAAGGGTCATATCACCTTTGCATCTGATCTGGCAGTAGTAATACTGAGGTGTAGTTGGGGGTTTTTGAAGGAGGTTCAAGAATTAGCACCACCCCCTTGGACTGCCCAAAGTCTGAACCAGTTGATAAACAAGACTGAAGAATTAGAAAAACTGGCACCTGCAGCATTAGAAACAACCGGCCTTGACTAGAACCCATACCACTAAGCCTACTGCAGGGCAAAGCAACTGAGAACACATGCTCTTTCAGACTGCCTAGCTTCCAGAAGAGCAAGAGGACAGGGCTGTGCATGCCTAATTGCTCTTCCAAAATTGACAATCAGATAAGTCATTCCACTTCCCCCATACTGAGTGACTGAAGATGGCAAGTAGCCAGAAATGTTACACTATCAGATGTCCCTTTACATGATAATATACATCTGTGTGGGGAGACATCATTCCCTTCTAAATGTAAAATGTAGATAATTGGATCATAGTGGCATGTGGTCTCCTGAAACAATTCAAAGATTAAATTCATCCTTTCCTCTTTGTTTCAGATACCTTGAGCGTTACTTGAAGGAGTTCATAGTATCTGCTGATAGGTTCTTCATGGTTGGCCATAAAGTCATATTTTACATCATGATAGATGATCTCTCCAGGATGCCTTTGATAGAGTTGGGTCGTCTTCGTTCCTTCAAAGTGTTTGAGATCAAGCCTGAGAAGAGATGGCAGGACATCAGCATGATGCGCATGAAGACTATTGGGGAGCACATCTTAACCCACATCCAGCATGAGGTTGATTACCTCTTCTGCATGGATGTGGACCAGGTCTTCCAAGATAATTTTGGTGTAGAGACTCTGGGCCAGTTAGTGGCTCAGCTACAGGCCTGGTGGTACAAAGCAGATCCTGATGAATTTACCTATGAGAGGCGGAGTGAGTCAGCAGCATATATTCCATTTGGAGAGGGGGATTTTTATTACCATGCAGCCATTTTTGGAGGAACACCCATTCAGGTTCTCAACCTCACCCAGGAGTGCTTTAAGGGAATCCTCCAGGACAAGAAAAATCACATTGAAGCTCAGTGGCATGATGAAAGCCATCTAAACAAGTATTTCCTTCACAACAAACCTACTAAAATCTTATCCCCAGAATTCTGCTGGGATTATCATATAGGCTTACCTCCAGATATTAAAGCTGTCAAGATATCTTGGCAGCAGAAAGAGTATAATTTGGTTAGGAATAATGTCTGATTTCAAATTGGGCCAATAGGTTTCTGAATTTGAGAGAGTATTATTCTGGCTAGTTCCTCAGAAAAATAACACTTAATGTTAACTTAAAAAAAAAATACTAACAAAACACCAACATGGCAGACACATACTATTCCTCCTTGTACTTTGAGCCTTGTAATATGGGAGAATTAATCTATGGTAATCAGATGTAAATTCCCAGTAATTCCTTCTCTTCTGGGTTTAGGGAAAATATTATTAGCTAAATCAAAAAGAGTTTGCCATAGGCAAAGAAAAGCCAGAACATTCTATGTGTGTCAGATAATGTACTGAAGAATAGTGTGCTAAGGCAAGTGTTTGGCAACAAGATAAGTTGTGTGTGGANGCGTTCCTGCCCCGAGCGCCCGCGGCCGCGCGCGGGCCCTGGCGCTCAGGTTCAGAGGATCAGGAGCTGGAATGCGATACCTTCCCTTCTTCTGAGCCCTGCCTCCTTCTGCAGGACCGAGCTCAACAGAACTTTGTTGTTTTGCCTTTTGCTCTGGAAGGAAAGAAGCAGACAATGAGGATCTCGTAGGGCTGTGGCTGGCAGTGGCTGTGGCCTGGACTTTTCTCTGACGGATCCAAGGTGACAATGCAGAGGCAGGGAGAAAATAATGAATGACAAAGGAAAATTAATATTGTCAATGCTGATTGTCTCAACTGTGATTGTTGTGTTTTGGGAATATATCAACAGCCCAGAAGGCTCTTTCTTGTGGATTTATCACTCAAAGGACCCAATTGGCAACGGCAGCATTCAGAAGGGCTGGTGGTTTCCAAGCTGGTTTAAAAATAGGACCTACAATTACCAGGGAGATGAAGAGGAGGATATAGAAAAAGGAAAATCGAAGAAACAAAGAAAGGAAGATGAGGATGAAGAGCTTCAACTGTGGGACTGGTTTAATCCAAAGAAACGCCCAGAGGTTTTGACAGTGACAGAATGGAAGGCACCGGTTGTATGGGAAGGCACTTACAACAGAGCCGTCCTGGAAAATTATTATGCCAAACAGAAAATCACTGTGGGGCTGACGGTTTTTGCTGTTGGAAAATACCTTGAGCGTTACTTGAAGGAGTTCATAGTATCTGCTGATAGGTTCTTCATGGTTGGCCATAAAGTCATATTTTACATCATGATAGATGATCTCTCCAGGATGCCTTTGATAGAGTTGGGTCGTCTGCGTTCCTTCAAAGTGTTTGAGATCAAGCCTGAGAAGAGATGGCAGGACATCAGCATGATGCGCATGAAGACTGTTGGGGAGCACATCTTAACCCACATCCAGCATGAGGTTGATTACCTCTTCTGCATGGATGTGGACCAGGTCTTCCAAGATAATTTTGGTGTAGAGACTCTGGGCCAGTTAGTGGCTCAGCTACAGGCCTGGTGGTACAAAGCAGATCCTGATGAATTTACCTATGAGAGGCGGAGTGAGTCAGCAGCATATATTCCATTTGGAGAGGGGGATTTTTATTACCATGCAGCCATTTTTGGAGGAACACCCATTCAGGTTCTCAACCTCACCCAGGAGTGCTTTAAGGGAATCCTCCAGGACAAGAAAAATCACATTGAAGCTCAGTGGCATGATGAAAGCCATCTAAACAAGTATTTCCTTCACAACAAACCTACTAAAATCTTATCCCCAGAATTCTGCTGGGATTATCATATAGGCTTACCTCCAGATATTAAAGCTGTCAAGATATCTTGGCAGCAGAAAGAGTATAATTTGGTTAGGAATAATGTCTGATTTCAAATTGGGCCAATAGGTTTCTGAATTTGAGAGAGTATTATTCTGGCTAGTTCCTCAGAAAAATAACACTTAATGTTAACTTAAAAAAAATACTAACAAAACACCAACATGGCAGACACATACTATTCCTCCTTGTACTTTGAGCCTTGTAATATGGGAGAATTAATCTATGGTAATCAGATGTAAATTCCCAGTAATTCCTTCTCTTCTGGGTTTAGGGAAAATATTATTAGCTAAATCAAAAAGAGTTTGCCATAGGCAAAGAAAAGCCAGAACATTCTATGTGTGTCAGATAATGTACTGAAGAATAGTGTGCTAAGGCAAGTGTTTGGCAACAAGATAAGTTGTGTGTGGAGGGGTGTCTGTCCCCTTGATTCCAATGTCTTCCTGGTTTTGATGTGTCTAAAGCAGCTTAGAGTTTATTTGTAGCCGAAGAACCCTAGTAAGGACACTGCCTACCTTGGCAATCCTCAAAGGCCTCAAAGCTGATTGCCTTGGGCCATTTGTAATCCATATTTTTTCTCATCAGGATGCTGTTTGGCTTCCATGGAAAAGAGTGGAGGAGATTCCCAATGGATATCACTGTGGTGCATGTTCAGAGTCCCAGGGAATCTGATGAGGCAGTGGGCTCAGCTTTTACACGAAACAAAGCCTCAACAATGAGTTTGCCATGAAATAGCAAAGAGAGGGGCTAACCACTGTGGGGCCATGCCGCTCTAGAGGAACACAGGGCATGACCTTGGCACTTAAATTACTCTGAAGATGCAGGCACCAAACAGGAGGCATTCAGCCTCCTCAACCCCAAAGAGCTGAATGGAAGGTGCTTCTTGTGTTTCTCAAAGTCATATTTGGCCTACCAGACTTGTATCTTCAGCACCTTGGTGAGGGGAAGTGGATGGACTCAGAGAAGGGAAAGGCACACAATGGACTGAAGAGGCCTATGGGGACCAGGGCTCATCAGAGGACGATCTGCCACTATCTGGTCCAAGCACCTGTTCTAAATCTCAGGGTTCCTCAGCCTATCACATCCTAACTTGGAGGGATGACATCAAGGAGTGGACTGGAGAAAAGTCCTCCTGTTGAGTGACCCCTCACTTTCCCCTGTTCCATATGCACTGTGGAAGTGTAACAACCAGATGTATTTTACAAAATGGTTAACTGATTTTATAACGAAAGCATGAGGGAATAGCTATGGGAGGCCCAGTCATCATGACTAAAGAGCTGAGCATCAGTGCCCTTCTCTAGGAGAAGTGGTGACATCCTACACATTGTAAGTTAAAGCAAATCAATGTAAAGGAAGTTGGTAGGCCATATTTACATATGCACATATATTTATATTTTGCTTTTGTTCCTGTTTGGATCATTCATTTCTATTTTTAAGCAATTTATTTGAAGAGCCATTGCTTGGCTTGATAAACAGCAAAAGGGACCTCTTTGATGAAATGAAACCTACATTTTCTCTACTATTTCACTGTGCCTTCAATTGTTGCAAAAAACGAAAAAATACATTCCAACAAATACCAAAAATCCTGAATTAGTGGGCTTTAAAAAAGAAAATGGAGACCGCACATTAGTTAAGAATCTTGCTTCTCTTTTATTCAAGATATGTTGGAACCAGTCTAGAGCAGGGAGAGTTTAATGATTTAAATCCTGAACCAAAGAAGTAATCTATCCTGAAAGTTTAGAGAAAAGGGGTAAAGGGATTTTGAGGGAATTTTTTTTATTTAAATTCACTTAAATTTAAATCCTCAATGGACAAATTCAAGATCTAATTAATGATAATGCTTAAACACTTTTTAATCAAATTTCTGATTTATAATTGAATAAATTATTTTCTCAGTATATTCTGGTCTGGTCATGGATTATGCATCTTCTCCCAAAGATGTTCAGAATGGTCAAATGTAGAACTTTAGGTTCTTAGACTCTGAAAAGCCCTCACACCTTTCTGAAAATGTGTGTTGCATTACAAAGATAATACAAAGAACAGGCTGCAGATCCAGCCCCAACTTTTAAAAATAACAAATGCTTATATTGAGCTTTTCAAAGTGATGTACTGAGATAATTAATTGCCAGTGGAAAGACCATTGGGCATAGGCTTGACCCTGAGGCTCAGGGTGGGGCACCAGGGCAGAGGAAGAAAACAATCCTAGAACTATATTTGGGAGTTATTAGTTCTGACCTCTGGGGAACACAGCTGGCCAAGGGGGAAAGGATGGCTTTCTAGCGAGTCTGGGTAAATGTATTTGTAATACGAAAAATAAGGTGGCCAGGCTGATATAGTGAGATGCACAAGGTATGATTTCTTCATTGTAGAGAATTAGTCGATTATATAAATGAGAAAAATCAGATTCAGAAAAGTTAAGCCACCCAGTTAGTAAGTGACTGAGCTGAAATTTCAACCAAGAAGCTCACAAGGTCACAGTGTGTTGGCACTTTACATTCCCCTGGTGACAATGACTAATTCAGGGGTTGCCAGGTGACCTAAATGAGCCCAACAAAGTGAATTTTAAGTCTTTTGTTAGAAATGAGGAAGCATGTGAACTGGGAGCTGCCCTATGAGGGACTGACAATAGAGAAGGAAGAGCAGGGAAGCTAGGGAACCCACTCTCGGGGACAACCTTGGCCAGATTCAACCTTCACATCTGCACTGCCTGTGGGCTTTTTCAAGTGTGCAACCAGTAAAGACCCACTATTGTTTAAGCCAGTTGGAATTGGCCTTTCTCTCACCTGTTAATGAAAATATTCTCATTGAATCACTCTCAGATTGTTAGTTCCTTAAAGGCAGGACTGTCATCTGTCTTTGCATCAACCCCAGGACCTATTAAGTCACCTAGCTCAGAGGCAGTGCTTAAACAATGAGGTCATTTAATAAACAAGTGGATGATGGCATCATGCCTCATAAGAAATGTTTTTCTTTAATTTTTAATTTTGATTATCAATTGTTATTAAAAATGTGGATGGTTTTCTATGTGGCATCTGGAATATTTCCTCCTGTGGTGCACATATGGGGACCAGGAGTTGCAGGAGTTACATTTGCTTCATCAGCATAGAACAGTGGTTGTCAACTAGGAATCATTTCCCTTCCAGCCCCTTGGGACATTTGGCAATGGCAATGTCTGGAGGCATATTTGGTTGTCACAATTGGTTGGAGGAGTGCTATGGGCATCTAGTGGTATAAACAAGGAACACTGCTGAACAACTTATAATGCAGAAGACAGCCCCCACAACAAAGAATCAAAGTGTCATTGGTACCAAGGTCAAGAAACCCTGGCATTAAGTTCTAGATTTCATTAAGAAACACTGGGGAGCCAATACATGTAATAATACCTGCCTCTCCATACCCTGGGGACAGTCCTTTGGTAGGCATCAAGAGTCTCTAGCGCACCTCCTTTTCTTCCATTAAAATTCACAGCTAAGGTGAGGATGTGGGGGATAAGGATACTTATACATTGTTGATGGGACTGCAAATTACCACATCCACTTTGGAAAGCAGTGTGGGGATCCCTCAAAAGACTAAGATTGGAACCATCTTATGACCCAGCCATCTCATTTTTTGGCATTTATCTAAAAGAACTAAAATCAGCATTCTATTGTGATACATGCATACCAATGTTTATAGCAGCCCAATTCACGATAGCCAAGTATGGAACTAGCCTAAGAGTCAACAGACAAATGTGTTGAGAGCCACAGCCGAAGGAGCCCCAGCAAACTTCCAGCTGATTGGCTCACCGTGGCCCCAGCAACCAGCTGATTGGCTCCTCTGCGGTGATGCTCATTGGGCTGTTTCCCCGCCCTTTCAGAACACAGAGCTACTCATTGGGGGACTCTTTTGGCTCCGCCCACATGACCCAGCCAATCGGCCTCAAGAGTGGGAAGAGATTGGGGGAGGTGCTCACAGGGAGTGCCTGAGGTGGCAGTTGGGCTCTGAGGGAATTCCTGAAGAGCTCCTGTGGTGCAGCGTGTGTTCTAAAAATAAAGTTCTTTTTGCTTGATAAGTGGCTCCTGAATTGTGCCCAGCCAGACTGCGGCATTTGGTGGCCCAGACGGGGAACGCCTGAAGCTTGGGGGTAAGTGAAATTGCTCGCCCCTGAGGAAGAGCGAGAGAATGGGTGACCATTTTAAAAAACAATGTGTTCTTGTTTTGATTTATTTTATTTTTAAGTTGCCTGTCCCTAGAACTTTTTCAGGCAAACTGGGAAAAGTGGTTGGCTCAGGGTTTGAAGTTGTTCCGCCCTAAGGAAGAGATAAAGATAGACCACGAAAATACATTTCAAGAAAAATAGGAAAATTGATACAACGATATTTTGTTCCGTTTTTGTTTCATTCTGTTTCGGTTTTGTTTTGTGTTATCTTGTTGGGTTGCATTATCTTTATAGTAGATTAGAAATTAGTAAAAAACAAACCGAAAGAGTGTTAAGTAAATTGTTAGAGGTTCAGACTATGGTAGAAAACATGTTAGATCAAGCAAAAGAGAAGGTCTCTCGAGTTAGTTAGAGGAAGAAAATTTAAAGGAGGAAGGACTATCAGGGAAAAAGTTACAACAGGAGGCTGCTACTAACACCGTACTATCACCAGAGGGCGTAAGTGTCCAACCAATAGCTCCGCCTCCATATACTGGGAGGCCCCCCAACCCCCGTAGTTGATAGATGGGATCCTGAGACAGGACCTCAAAGATTAGCATGCTCTGTATTTGAGCAGGCAGGAGGACAGTGAATTCACCATGTTTTAGATTTCAAAACAGTGAAGCAGCTAAAAGAGGCTGTAACAACCTATGGTCTTCAAGCACCCTTCACTGTAAACATGGTCGAATCCATTACCAATTTGAGCATGACGCCAGCAGATTGGACTAGTATGTGTAAAGCTGTGCTAAATGGAGGACAATACCTGTTATAGAAGGTTGCCAATGAGGAATTTTGCACAGAGACGGCTAGGCAAAATGCAGCAGCCGGTTATCCTCAGAGAAATCTAGATATGTTGTTAGGAAAGGGACCTTATGAGGGTCAGCAGAAACAAATTGCATATGATCCTGCCATATACTCACAAATTGCTGTAGATGCGGTTAGGGCATGGAAGACTTTACAAGGACATGGAGGTTTACAAGGTCAATTATCTAAGGTAATACAAGGAGCTAATGAACCTTACGCTGAATTTGTAGACACGCTTATTCAAACAGCTACCAGAGTTTTTGGGGATACAGAACAAGCAATACCATTAATAAAACAACTGGCTTATGAGCAAGCAAATTGTTGGTGTAGAGAGGTCATTAGACCATGGAAACATGAAGATTTAAACACATATATTAAATTATGTAGAGATATTAATGAACAAGGGCAAGTCTTGGCAGCTGCAGTACAACAGGCTTTAGATGCCAGGCCCAAAACATGCTGCAATTGTGAACAAACAGGACATTTTAAAAGGAATTACCCCATAGAAGAAGGGTTTAACAATACTAGGTATCAAAGGGGTATTTGCTCACGATGCTGTAGAGGAAGACATTGGGCTAATGAATGCCGTTCTCAAACCACCATAGAGGGTACTCCATTATCAAAAAACAGACAAGGACCAGGTGTTTACCCACGATATCGTGGAGAAAGGCATCAGGCTCCATTGCCAAAAAACGGACAGGGGGGCCCAATGCTCCAGGGCCCACGACCACAAATATATGGGGCACTGGAGGAACCCAGCAATACCATCAGGGTAGTGCCCAGGACACATTATCCATTAGATCCCTCACTAGACAAACCAGAGGAAGTGCAGGATTGGACATCTGTGCCTCCGCCAGAACAGTACTAACTCCAGAGATGGGAGTTCAAATCATTCCCACAGGGGTAAAAGGGCCTCTTCCCCAAGGAACAGTAGGCTTATTATTGGGACGCAGTTCTTCTACTCTAAAAGGACTTATGATAAGTCCTGGGGTAATTGATCCCGATTATGAAGGTGAAATAAAAATTATAGCCAGTTCTCCAAAGGGTATATCAGTAATTTCACCAGGAGATAGAATAGCAGTTATTAATAATACCCAGCCTACATGATAAATTTTCCAGTCGTACGGTAGAAAGAGGTTCCAGGGGATTAGGCTCCACAGGTGTAGATTGGGCTATGCTTTCTTTAAATTTAGATTCTCGCCCCATGCTAAAACTAAATATTCAAGGACATGAATTTAATGGGCTACTGGATACAGGTGCAGACCTTAGCATCATCTCTCATCAAGAATGGCCAAAACATTGGCCATTACAACAAGCCACTCAAACGCTTCGAGGCCTAGGAGTGGTGACCAATCCCCATAGAAGTGCAATGGTATTAGATTGGAAGGATCCTGAAAGATGTAAGGGAACTATACAGCCATATGTATGGGATCATCTTCCTATAAATTTATGGGGACGAGATGTCCTAGATCAATTAGGACTAACATTAACAAATAACATCAATTCAAATGTGCCCACTATTATGGCTAGACAAGGTTTTAGGAAAGGAAAAAGATTAGGAGAACAAGAGCAAGGTATAGCAGTACCAATACAAATAGATCAAGGAATAAATAGACATGGATTGGGTTTTCAGGAGGGGTCACTGAGACAATAAAAATTACTTGGAAATCAGAAAGACCAGTATGGGTTCCTCAGTGGCCCCTGACTAAAGAAAA